>NC_137541.1:28222022-28517133 GCF_963082525.1 Nesoenas mayeri
GGGCGCTGGCGCTGCGGCGCGGGGGGCGGCGGAGCCCAGCGGAGCCCGGCGCGGCCGAACAATGCGCTGTGGGGCGAGGCGGGAGCAGGCGCCGGTCCTGCCCCTGCCTGGCTGCATCCCGCGGTAGTGCCTTCAGATGAATAACATCTGCCTCTACTTTTGTAGTGCGTTTAAATACTAAACAGAGGAGGAGAAGATGTGTAAAGAAGTACTTAAAATAACTGCTTCTAATAGCCTTTAATACAGACATTTTGGGTAAGTAATTACAGCAAATTTCACATTTCACCTTCAACCCCTGAGGCTACACTATTTCTCCACCTCCTCTGAAATGAACTGAAAGCACTTATTCTTTCGCACTGTGATAGAGAACAGTTTAATATTCCGCGGGTTAGCTATTTTTTCTTCACTTTCTATTAGAGAATTTACTCGTTAAATAGCATGTTAATAGTATTTTTGCGCTGTGAAACAGAGGTCCAGAAAACCCTCTCTTCAGGAAAAAAAAAAATAGATACCACTCACTCTGTGGGTGGGTGGGGGGTGGGTGGGTGTGGGGGTGGCTGTACACACGCAGATACGAACACATGCCTTATCACAGGAATGAACAAAGCACGAAAAAGCCCACAATCACATGACGTGTTCTATGTGCAACTATGATTTAGGCAGTAACAACACTCAAAAAAAAAAGAAAAAGAAAAGAGTTTAAATTCTTCTCTGCTTGTTCGGGCTGAGTGTTCCGTGTGGTTTGTTTATGAGCTCCCTCCGTCTCGAGAAAAAGATTTTCCAATCTACTTTTTTTGTGTTTTTATTTTTCCCAACTGCCCACAGTTTTACGGTGCTTTCACATCTCAGAGAAACTGTGAATAATGTATACAATGATATAAATGACTTTATGTACTCCAGAGGAAATAAATGATAGTTTCCATTATCACATCAGTCAAATAACATTTTCACACAAATCTGTTTACATTCACTAGAACGATAACATAATATGCTCTTCAGCAATACTGCCTTATCAACCTGCAAAGCAGTGTAGTAACAATTAACATTTAAAAGCCTACACTCTCATTTTACCCACAAAAGTTTGTTAAAAAAAACTTGATATCTCTGACATTCAAAAATAATGTTATAAATATGCAAATTAATTTTTTAAAGTAAAATATTTGCATCTCCTTTCCTCCTCCAGGCTTTTGAACTTCTGAGGTCAACAAGGACAAACAATACCACTAGTGTCTCTTTGCAAAAAGCTGGGTTTGCTGTCTGCAAGCAATGGTATCATTTCCATAGCAACCCCCTAACTATTAATTTTCAATTAAAGCAGACACAAAGCGGACAGCCTGAGGCTGGCAGACAGTGTCAAGAGCCCATCTCTGTAGGCAACAGTTTCACACAGCTATCAAGCGATAGGTGCCTCTTCCACAAAGCTGTATCAGAGGTATGTCAAGTTTGGCTGGTTAAAATGACATTAACCTTGAGTTCAGTCCTAAATATTTTATATCAGGCATTTACAAAGACAACAAAATACTGACCAAAGCCTGAGTCAAAAATAAACTAGCAAACAACAATTTCAAAGCCATTTGCAGCACAGGGAAAAAATAAATAATAATAATAAAAAAATCACAGAGGTGTATTAATGTTCATGCTTCTCAATGGCTATGATACCGCTGCATTTGTCAAAAACCTTTTAATCCTTAGTATTCTCATCATCATCATCATCATCATCAGCTCCTAAAACACACTCCACACTCTTAAATAAAACAGTCAATACACCTACTCTATTATGCAGATTAGAATTAATTCTAAGGTATAAATTTTCCATAGATGTCACAACACTGGGTACTATTCCATAATTAAAAAAATACCATATTTTCAAGTATCAGGAAATTAGGCAATTTCTCTCTCTCTTTCACTTGCTGTCTTTTCACCAGAAACAAAGTTTCTAATTACAAACTTCCAGTCATTGACACCAGCTTTTGGCCCATCTCCCAACTAACAACCAAGAGAGACACTTGGCGTGTTCTTCATTTACCGTTCTCCCTTCTGCACTGAATCCTTTCTGGCCCAACAGCAAACTCATAAGACGTTTCTTGATCTCTTCTCTCAGGATCAAAGCTGGCATTAGATTTTTCTTCCCTTTTTTTTTAATCTCTCTGTATCTCCTTCCCTCCTTAATTGGGGCAGGTGGGCCCCTGTATGCAAATATAGCCCTCTAGAACAGCAGGGTCCTGTGCAATCACATAGGTAGCCCAGACCTCAGGCTGCTACTGCATGGGATTTTTCACTCCAGGGTGCAGAGAAAAACCCGCTGGCAGTGACAGGTATTATGTCACAGCCTGTTTTCTACCAAACAAAAGATGACAGGCAATGCAAACTGTTTTTCAGATGACAAGTTCCCGTCAAATGCGTTGCTCTAATTCTGCACCCTTCCTGCCCTTTTGCCTCCAGAAACAATTATGCAAAAGAACATATAACAGGTCAGGATCCCCCCAAACTCAATATGATCACAGTTGTAATCCTCTGGACAACTGTCAGCTCTTGCAACAGTTGGATGCTATCTCTAGTACCGCACGATCTATAAGCAAGCCTTGCACTGATAAGCCAAAGAACTGATTTAATAACAGTCCTGAGCACTAGAAAGAACTAAGAGGAAGAAATGTGAACAGTACATATCAGCATTAAGTAATACAAATTCCAAGATGCATGGATGATATTTAGGGAATCCCTGTATTGATTTAAATACCAGTAACTAGAAATCATAGGCTTAACCCTGCAAAACCCCTACATGAGTGAGAGGACAGACAGACTACTTGAATAAGTAAAAACTGGAAGGAGACACAATCATGGATTTACAAAGTAATTACGAGATTTAAATTGTATGCATTTGCATTATACAGTATATGTGATCCTAGAAAACACACTACCATATTTAATCCTAATAAAAAAAAAGAAAGTAAAATTTTGTCACTTATTTCCTTGTATACAAATGCTACTCCCTACACTTAGAACATTAGAGTTAAATAGCTAGGTATCAGAATTGTACTGTTTCTATTCAAATTGTATTTTAATAATGAGAACATAATAAGGATAACAGCATTAAAGATGTAATGAACAACTTTGAAACAGGCTCTTCAAATTTCTAGCCCTTAAAGTTAAGCTTGCTTGGCAAGTTTGGTTTTTTTTTCCCCCAGCTTACACAATTAATAGCAATTAACATTGATAGCAAGAGGAAGGACTGACTGTCTGGCCTCTGTAAGTGACATACTAATTTCACAGTTTTCCGTCTATTGTTTGTTATGTCCAGACAGTGAATAACACACAAACCCTCGGATGCTCATTGCAGGTGGGTTTTCACTTTCCAAGGGTTTATTAGAGCCTGGGGGTGAAAAGTCACCAAGGAAACCCAAGCTCACTCTATACTGCAGATGGTTTCATCGCTGCTGCCATCCACCCAGGACCAGTCCAGAAATGCCCTTGGGAAGTGCATGGTGGCTGTGGGACCTACGCCTACAATGCATGTGAGGACACAACCCTGACCAACAGCACTGGGGAGGACTGCTACACGTTCGCACTGTTCGGGCTGGGACCCTCTCAATGTGAGAGCCGTCACCTTCACAACTTACACAACTCAGCCTGAAACTTCTTTGCACCCAAGATGACCACAAGATACAAAGTACAATCATTATTTTTCATTCATTTTCCAGTTTGAAGTGTCCTAAATATTGAGAGGATTGAGCCACAAATCAGCAGCATGGGGTCTTACGGCATGATGACAATTGTGTGAGTTGTGTGTCCATCAGCACGGCACAGGGACACGTGAGGCCAAGCAAGGGCACAAGACTTGTCTTGAAGGATTGTCCTGGGTAATGGGAGTCAGTCTGGCTGGAGTGGATCCAAGGGTGAACAATCCTGTCTCCTGTTGTGCTCTGCTTCCTGGGGTGGAAAAGCTTCAGGAAAAATCCTGGGTGGGAACTGGCAGAAATACAGTGAGGGTGATCGGGAGCCCCAGCAGGAACAGAGAATAAGTTAGGCAGGCGATGAGCGTCACACATGAAGTTCACGCACACGGGCTTTATTCAAAACACCTTTCACTTCATGAATGCCTAAAAAAAGTCTGTGGCTTCTGGTGATGATTATGGTCGGTTCCACTCAAAACTCAAAGACTTTAATTGTTAACACTATGTCAGCACTTCTTTCTCTTCCTCAGAATGTTAAAAAACTATGTTATAAACATCTTGGGGGAAAAACGTAACAACTTACTAGGAGTTTAATATTTACAGTACATCAATTTATTTATTTTTTTTTTAAATGAGCCTGTAAGAATGGTTAATTGCTTTACCATTCTGTAATTAACTGTTGTGGATACAATCCTCTCTATTCGTGAATCCAAGATAGATCATATTTTGTTGCAAACCGTAAGATGCCATCGCAGTGAAACACACAGAGAGTCAGGAACTAAATGGTCAATAACAGTTTTTACTTACAGCACGTGACCAAGGATACTAGATAAAAACAGCGAGTAGGCAAATATATTCCTTAAAGCCTCTGTTTGCCATGAATTACAAGTATGTTCTGGATGCAGGGTGTTCATGAAACTCTGAGAGGTTTTGGCAATAAACCAAACTGGAACAGGTAAGAGGGAGGGAGGTGTCTACATCTCTGCTTCAGATTCCCACCCTTCCCACCCCCCAATACTAGAGATTGGTGTGCGTTTACCAGGAGGAAGCTATGACAACTGTAGACCTGGAGATACAACAATGAAGAAAAGCAAGTTTCAGTTCACTATTTAGAACTCACTGGTTAAGTTGACCATTTATCACCAATACTTAATTAACAAGAAACATGTTAGCATAGCTACACCTTTTCTCCAAGTAGGAAACTTAAAACAAGCACTTGAGACTCTCAAAATTTATTCCAGCAAATTAAAGAAGACATGAATAGCCCTTGGAAAAAAAAAGCCATATTGGAAGATACCATTCACATTTTAGTGAATGGCAGACAGATATTCTAGACCATCCGGTACTGAAGACAGAATTAAAAAATCTCCTGTCATATACACAAGATATTAAAGAACCTGGAATGATTGGTGCAACTCTTCTGCTGAAAACACAGTTGAGTTTTTCAGTATGAACTGACACACCATCTGCCTCATTGATGCTGGTAATATTTACAATTTCACCAGCAAGACCAAAAAATTAACAGATCTCTTTTGCCTCTCTCAGACCTTCACAATTAGCAACCAGCTACCCATGCCAGTCTGCATTTCAGGCTGTTCTGAGAGCCTGCCAGAGCCCCCTGCCAACGGGCACAAGAGACATTCATAGGGAAAACCTCTTTTCACCAAAAAAATCCCCAATGATACCACTAAAACCATTCCTTCATCTTTAATTACTACAGGACTCTCAAAAAGGAACAATTTTTTAGGTATTTCTTGCCTTCACAGCAGCCAGGTTTGGCAGGTTCCCAGACTCTGGTTACATACACACTGCTGTCTCTTGCAAAACCGAAACGTGTGACAGGATAGAAAACAACATAGTTCTTTCTCATTTTGAGCTGCAAGAAAAAGGATTGGAAATTAGATATGCTTCACAACCACAAGGCAGGGGCCTTCTGCAACTGGAAACCCCTCAGGACAACAGAGGGACAAGGTCTTGGCAAATCCCAGCCCTTGCCTGCACCTGCCAAGAGGAGGATTAAGGCATGCAATGCTGCCCTTCTCAACATCAGCGTTGCTTTAGTTTATCTCTGTTTGCTAGATTTGCATGTTTGCTTTTCTTTCTTCTTACTTTTTCAACCAGTAGATTGCAATTTTCCTGGTTCCTTCTCATGGCATTTATGTACCTCCCTCCTCTCATGACATTCATGATGAAACATACCACAGTCAGCAAAGCAAATAAAATGTTTTTTGAAGATCTCATTCAATCAGAAGTTTTGTTGCCTGCTCCCCCCAAAAATAAGGTGCTCCCTGTCCTTCCTCGATGAAGGTCTGTAACAGCCTCCTCAGCTCATCTATTCCTGGTCTCATTTACTGCAGCTCCACATCACTGATCAGAGCTCCAACTCACGGAGTTCCGATTTGGTCTTCCTGCACTATTTTGGCTCTGACTTGACAGAGCAGTTACCTACTGAAGTTATTTTCCATCCAGAATGAGGACTGAAGAGGAAGGCTTATAGGCCTGGACGTTACAGCTCTGGAGATCTCAAACAGTGCCACCTACCAAGTCCCACTCTTCCCAGTCACTTTGCAAAGTCTTTTACTGTCACGTATATCTCCAAGATAGCTAGGTTCCAAAAAAAACCCCCTTATACATTGAAGAACAAATTTCTGATATATTTAAATAACAAGTTACTCCACTGCCTGTAGAAAAAAATTGCTATTTTAGTGAGGCCCACATAAACAAGGGTTTGAGCTCCCTCTGCAGGCTCCACATCTGTAATTAACTAAGAAATGCTTTTCCCACGGCCACACAGTCATAAACGAATAATGATGATGTGCAGAAACAAAAATGTTTTGACAGGATTTGGCATGAGAGTAGTTGAAATTATCATTGATGTTGTTCTTTAAATGAGACATTTGGGGCAAAATCTGGCCTAGTATAAACAGGTGCACTCCACCACAGCAAAACCAGTGCCAGACACTTTGCTTCAAAATGGTTTTAGCTAATTTTGTGTTAGTTTGATGGCAACTTAAATAAGTAATGAAAACTAACTGCAAGAGCTAGTATCTGAGGAAAGCATTAGGATAGAAGAGTGCCATCAAGATAGAGTAGCAGGGAGATATATTTAAAAGACTAACTTTAACTGGTAAAGCAGATTCTACTACTGCATCAGGCTTACGCTGATTCAGTGGTACCAAGTATCTGGAGTGCATAAAGTATTAAACTCACAGAGACTTCTATCCCAAGTATCACCAGATCTGCATGCTCAGGAGCTAAAACAGCTCTAAGTTTAACTGAAGTCACTATCCAATGGGATTTCACACAAGATTGGGCCAGAAATGTGGATTTCTTTGACGTTTCAAGTCCAGTCATTAAAAAGAAATCTCCTTTTTCAAGCTTTTTTTGGTTTTTTTTCCCACATTAGGGAGAAAAATCAGGATTTACAGACCATAAACAATCCTAGAAAAAGCTATTCAGATTACACAGTGATAAGAATACAAAAGAGATAAAATATGCTCATAAACAAAGCTACATAATAATGTTAAATTGAAATATATATCTGTGTTTAGTATTTCTCTTCCAACCCAACCCTTCACTGTATTTCAGCCTCCCTTGCTGGGTGTTCAGGTGTGAAGCCCACAAGAAAAGGATGGGAAAATGCAGCAAAGAGCTTCTTTAATAGCCACAGATATCAGAAAGACCAAACACACAAAAATATCAGAAAACAAAGTGATAACTAAAGATTCAGCCCATATAGTTCTCAGCAAGAGAAAAAGTAAGATTTTAGCTAGATAAAACTCAGCTATTTGTTGTAGAAGACACTGTTATTAGTGATGTTTCTCATTAATCGTTTCTAATTGACAGTCAGCCAAAATGTCTTTGATTTTAACTGTTTACATGTCATACTATGTTCTTTTCCTATTCTTGTATCTATCTTTGAGGTCTATGCATGCTAACATTTTTAGATAATTGCCCTATTTTTGTACCACAGGCTCTTAGAGGTAAGACTTTATCGCACTGCGAGAGATCTGTCATCTCTGGTATGCTGAAGAGCTGTCTCACTTTGGGGCCAGGACAGCACTGTGGATTCACTACAGCAGCTCTGCTCTGCTCACCAGTGCACTTGCAGCTGAGACCCTCCTTCTCCAACACATCTTTTTTCTATTTGTTGAGATGAGCTCTACGAAAACCAGCTGGCAGCCAGACATTAGCCCTGCTGATGCACAGTACTGGGACCGATACTGTTCAAAATCTTTGTCAACAGAATGGAGTGCACCCTCCGCGTGTCCATGGGTGGTCCCAAAGTGGGGGGTGTGGAGGGAATGTGCAAGTACCCCTGGGCTGCTGTTCAGAGGGTGCTCAATAGGCCAGAGGAATGAGCCAAAGTTCCTCATGCAGAACCTCTCCAAAAGCAAGCAGACAGTACTGTGACTGGGCAGTAAGAACCCCAGACTAGACACGAGGAATTATCAGGATACAAGGCATCTTTTCAGAGTAAGGTCTAAGGAGTCCTGACAGACAAGTTGAACATGAGTCTGCATGTACCCCTGCAGCTAAGAAGGCCAGTTGCACGCTGCATTAGCTAAAGTGTAAGTGTCGGGTCAAATGAAAGGATTTATTTGCTGTTTGGCACTCATGGCACTGCATCTGGAGTACTGTGCTATAGGCTTCTGTACAAGACATCAACATATTATGGTGAGTCCTGTAGACCATCAAGGTGCTAAGGGAGCCAGGATGTGAGGTATGGAGAGAGCTCTGAAGACTGGGCTTGTTCAGTCTTCAGAAGAGAAGGTGATGTAAGGATCCTTTTACCGTCTTCAAGGACCGTCGATGGTAAGGTGTGAAAAGGTGGAACAAGAGATGCACAGGCATGACAAAAGGCAGCAGACACAAGTTGCAACACAAGAATTCCTGATTACGCGACATGAAAAAATCATTCACAGTGAAGTGATCTAATACTGCAAGAGGTCTCCACTCTCAGAGAGATTCAAAATCAACTAGGAAAGGTCTTGATCAGCCTGATCTAGGTCAACTGTGCCCACATACAAAGTCATGTCCTGTAGATCAGCCTAGATAAACTTTGTGCAGTAGAGTTACACTAAAACTGCATCGGTTTGTTCTGTGCCTGCACGGAGCTGCAATGGGACATGCAGATCACCTCATTCACAGCTAACTTGGGTAGCTTTGCATCAATTTAGGTAACAGTGTTCTGGTAACTCCTTCTCATTATACTGCATCTATTACAATACATTGGAGCATCTGTTCCAAATGGCTTTAGATATAGCTTAAAAAAATCTACCTCGTCTAAAAATCTAATTAATAGTCAAACTATACATATACATTAAGTCCTTGAATCATCACAAAAAAAAAATAAAATATTTTTCTCACTGAAACCCCTCATGTTTGTTTTGGTTAACCAAAGGCTTAGACTTAAATGGAATATTTTACCTGTAGTAAATCATGGTTACAAATTACACAGTGTTACATTATAGTTATAAATTCATGAACCATTAGCTACCGACCTGCTGATCTGATACCCTGCTTCTAATAGCACCCACATTTTGTAAAGCATTTTTCATCAGCAAGTCAGTATCATTATCCCCATTTTTTAACAGATGAAAAAACTGAGGCATAAAATAAGGAACTGATTGGATCAAGGTCATGTAGCAAGACAGCAGCAGAGACAGGAATAAAAACAAGGTGGCCTAAGACCTAGTGCAGTGTGCCTCACTGTCATTTCCTCACCCCAATGTCTCTTTTGTCTGGGTTCCTGCATTTCAATTTACCCTCTCTCAAGTGCATTAACTTACTTTGAGGCAAAAATATTCAAATTTTCTGGTTGCATGACTGCTCCCTCTATTGTTGTCTTTATGGGTACTCAGATACCTTTCTAGATGGTAAAAATATGTAACAGAAGATATGGCAAATGAAATGATATATACACTTTCTAAGATTAATTTAATGGTGACAGAATCTCAATTTCCTCATCCCTGTACAGATAGTTATTGTGTGCTGAAAGCTTTTCTTACTCTTAGTGCTGTTAGTGTTGACAACTCTGACCAATTAGTATCTTCTTTGAACTTCACTAACACACTGTTTAGTAGTGCTCTGGATAATTAATTAAATAAGATCGGAGATGTCAGAAGGATTTGGGATTCATGAGTTGGTTCTTTACAGCTCATCTAACCAGCTTCAAATTCAAATTATGTTGGGGTTAGCCTTCATGAAATATTTTGCCAGAAGTTATCACAAAATTGTTGTTTTACTTTTTTTTTTTTTTTCTCATTTTGCTCACTAGATCTGTAATTCTATCAAGAAAATAATTATATTTATTTGACAGAAGAGAGGACAAATTTTTTGAACACTGAAGCTCCTCAGAATCCAGAGTGTCTCACTTGGAAGTCTAAAGGCATGACTACACTTCACAGTTAAATGTAACACAAACGATCAGCATTCAAGCAAGCTGCAGAATGGAGCTCAGAAACTCAGCAGGGCTTTTCAGCATTAATGCCAAAATGAGCGTCTCTGCATCGACACACAGCTGTGCTAGGTAGAAGTACTTGTGTGGATCGGTACTAGCTCAGGTAGAAAGCATATGTACTACATCACTTTCCATTGTACAATACAAACACACTGACAACATCTCTGAAAGACAGTCTTGGTTCACACAGACAAGTTGCAAAACAGCCGTACCAGGTGGCACTGAAGCCTCTAAGGCAGGGGTCTCAAACTCATCTTCATGGGGGGCCACATCAGCCTTGTGGCTGCCTTCAAGGGGCAAAATAATTTTAGGGCTCCCTGGATGAAAAGACATCACTAAAGTGCCAGAGGTCCTTCTACTCCGTGTGCTGAGAGGCACCACTGCGATAGCCTCGCACATGGGATGCAGTTGGTGATTCAGAAATTTGCACGTTGGATCCTTCAGAGCTGCAAAGCTCACAGGGATTATGCCCAGCAGCCAAGGAGAACAGTGCATCAAGCATGCAGCACAGCAGCATAGGTACTCGTCTTCAAAAGTGCAGCAGGTAGAGGAGTGAAAAGTGGTGGAAAAGCTGAAAGCCCTACAATGAATGCTGTGTGGTCCTGCAAAATGCCATGTTTGACACGGTAAATAAAAATGTTACAGAATATCTAAGTAGCTACATAGATTCCAGCAGCTCATGTGATATCGTTTCCATATTATGATCTCACTCAACAAGGTATCCAAAGCACATTCATAACTGAAATTTTCCAAATACTCCCACCAGCTTCACTATGAATAGTTAGTCCCCTGAAGTTTCTCACAATGCTGAACTGAGGACATTAGACATATGTCCTTACCCGTAACTGGCACATGAAACACTGCCTACTCAGAACTTCAATATATAGATGGAAATGTTGTGGTGATCCTCACTTTCTCATTAATTCACAAAGGAAAAACATATTGCACATGACAGGTTGAAAGGGAGTTCTTTCACAATTCTTCAAACATCTTGCAGTATAAGAAGTTATTGCTTTGCACTGGGATGAAACAAAGTTTTATTTTAAAATCAAATTTGATTTTTAAATAGAAAGGAGATCATAAGAAACATCCCACCTATCCCATCCTAACATTTCAGAATTTTCATTACAAATACACCCTACTTGTCTTGAAGCTCCTGTTCTTATTTACTCATGAAAAATGGAACTTCATGAGAGATTAGAAAAGATGTACCACATCCTTCTCAACACCTCAGATGCCTCACAAGTGGTATATCCACACCAGATCCCTGGCAAGATGGAAGAGGAACACCAAACACAATTTCAAGGTCATAGCTCATGGTTATCTCTTACCAAGTGATAAACACAATACCAAATCTGGGACAATATAATAAATGGAATAAGGATGATGCGGCACAGGGGAAAAAAAAAAATAGTACAAACTCCAACTTTCCAAGAGGAGAGTGAGGCCAAAAAGAAGATAACCGAATCTTGGTATGTGATGGGAAAAGCCACAGCTGAACACGGAGCAATAAACTGGAGAAAGGCAGAGAAAAGAACAGACAAAAGGGAATAATTTCTTAGGTAACAACTACAGCCCCACTCTGTCCAAATATGAATGAACCTAAAAATGAGAAAGGAAAAGGAATAAAGCTAGATTTTAAAGAAGAGGCTAGATTCTGTTCTGCAGGGAGTAAGGATTGCTCTTGTACAAGAAATAGTGTGTACCTAAACCCTGTTCTTATGGGCCAAGCCTTTTCTGGCTACTCCAACTCATCACAGGAACTGAGATGACTAAAACAGATACGTAGGCATATCTATTCTACCTATATATGCATTCTTTCGAGTAATGAAGAAGGACATCTGACAGATATTTTATAAGAAAATGACATTATTTTGACAACAGGAGTTCTTTCTTTTTGAAATTTGATTAAGTATAATAACAGCTGAAAGCTGAGGCTGATGTCCCTCCTCTGAATGCTCATCAGGTTTAGCTCTACCTAATTTCTCAACTTCTCTAGGGCTAGTAAGGATCCATTCGCAACCTCAAAGTCACCATTTGCTGCCACTTCCAGAGACTTGGCAGCTTCATCTATACTAGTAAATCAAATACTGCCCAGAAACACTCCTGAGCACTACAATATGATCACCTACATATTACATTGTTAAAATGTCTCTTGAAATGCTTTTCACTCATGCCAGCTAACACTCTCCTACATGATTTGCAGGTACAGAAGTAGAGAACATTTCAGGAACCAAATAAGTAGGTAGATCTTGCCACAAATTGCTTTGGAAGCTCAGAGAATTTACACCATGGATATCAGCTGTCGTGTGCAATGGGACTCAGAGAATGGGGACGATCTTGGTTACATCTTATTTAACAGTTTAGATACAGCCTAAAAATTCAGTTGCAGTGAGACACCAGTGAAACTAAGGCTCATCCTGGTGATGTTTCTGTTGCATCACTCAAAAAAAAAATCACTAGAAACACATAGCTGACAGCAAAATAAAAAACACTCGCACAAATGTTATCCTTAATATTTTCCAATGTTCTTAAGCAATTCTTGGATTCTAAACTACCTTGGAGCCTGATCTGGCTTGACCATCGCACGATCCATCAGTGTACCTGCCTGATCAGTGACCCTGCTATGGCCATAGACCTTCACACAAACTGATAACTCTCCTGTTGGTAGAATGTGGGCTCAGCCTTCAATTGTAAAATACAAGAAAGTTTCACACCCACAAAACCCCAGCCAATTAAGTATATAACTAGAAGAGATTATAATTTAAGAATATAGCACTGACTTGAAGATAAAGGGTTAAAAAAAGCAGTTTGAGGGCCTCTATTCCTCTTTTCCAGTTTTGGAAATCACAGTTTCTCATATAGGAAGAACAGGCAGAACCTCTTTTTTGAACCTCCCTGAATGTCCTACATGCTGAAGTTTGAAAGTTTTTTGGTCAAACTTACTTTCTCCCAATACTCACGATGGAAAACAAACAAGACTGACAGCTTCTTGGACCTTTCACTCTGGGTTTTACGGAATGAGGAAAGAGAATATCCCTCTGTGAGCTCAGCATATATTGGAATGGATTTTTCTTCTATTTTAATATTAATTTATCTAATTGCTCTGCATTATGCTCCAGCACATCACTTTAAACTGCATTTTTACATGGCTGCATTACAGTTGCAGACATTTTATTACATAATCTATAATGACATTTTACTTACTGTATTCATCCTGCAAGAACAATGCAAAAATGGCTACAACAATGCAAATGCAGTTTTCATATCATGCCTGCTTAGGATACAGGGATAATAATGTTACACAGTACTTATTAATGCTTTCTCAGTCAATATGTTATGATGTACTGAATTCGTTGTGTCATGGGACTCAATTGCTTAGATTTGGCAGCCAGACAAAACTATAAGAAATAAAAACCAGACCAATCAAACATAAATGTGATCCTAAATTTTTATTGACTGCATTTATCCAATGTGATCTGTTAGGGCTTTCTCCACTGAGAGGAGAAAGGTGGAAAAGTGTTTGAAGTGAGTGAAAAAGACACATCCCTTCTGCTCTCAGTGAAAATCAAAAGTTTGAGGAGGAAGTGCTGTTTAAGCTCCATTCTCTTTGCATGGGTGACCTCATTTTTAAAAGAAATATTGCCTCTGAGTGATAACACAGATATTTACATGTAAAACTGTATTTGAGATACGATATGTAATCATATGGAATACAGCAGTATCTTTATTAGCCAGGTATGAGATGGATAAAACATGTGCAAGTGAACCAGGACTGGCAGTATGCATGGCATAACACTGTAGTAACCAATTTTTCTTTTTTTTTTTCCTCCTAAATGTCACTAATATTTGATCAACTATCCCATTCTAAAAATTATGCACTCAGATTTCACTAGTTATTATAAACTTACACAATACCTGTGTTCCTGCAGCACTCTAAAAGGTTAGGCATCACTATCAGCTGTATACATCTTTAATTTATGCATTTTAAATAAACTGCCATATTAACCAGCAATAACCAAGCAGCTGCATTATGAGAAGAAGGGGCAGCTTGCCTGAAACTAGTCCTTTTTAACCTATTCTCGCAACAGATGCCTCCAGTGGAAGCCTGGCAGAAGATACCAGAATTAGTTCCTTGGTGTAGCATCTCCTTTTTCACAAAGATAATCAAGGACAAGGTGGCATGAGATAATAAGCCACAAGTATCATTAGCTCCCTGAATCATCTCCATGACTGATACGGAGCTCCTGCCGGCAGCCCTGGCTTACAGTCTGTGGCTCCCAGGGAAGATATTTCCCCAGAAGAAAGGGGCCCTGTGCTGGGGGAGGACGGAGCTGTGCATATGAATGACCACATCTCGCCCGGCTGACGGGAGAACTCCTGCCTATTTCCAGCTCCGCACGGCTGGGGTGAAGCAGCTCACCATGGGGACACCAGACGGGTTCTTTGACCTCTGCCTTTTGCTTTTGGGAATGTTTTCAAATAGGACCACTCTCTCAAAAAGCTTCCATTTATTAACTCTAGAATAACTGTGTATATATACATATTATTATTTTTTTAATAAATAGGTAGGGAGCTCCTTATATCAGTGTAAGTAAATAATTGCCCTGCATTTGTAATTAATAACATCTGTAGACAAAGTGCTGTATTGGAGATCGGAGCTTTGCCCACTAGGCTTCTATTCCAGTTTTACTGAACTGTTGATGTCAATCCCTATTTCAAAACTGCAGACCTAGAGGCACGCTCATAATTCCCTTAGATGTATCAACAAACGGTCCTAATTCTCAAAGGGGCAAAATAGTTCCTTACTCCTGAAAATAACACATATATATTAATTTAAGAGCTTAACTTGAGACAATGAAGCTAAAAATTTTCATCTCAGTAATCCACTGTCTCAGTTTCTCCATCTTTAGAGGTAAAACTACTGAGTGTTATACAGTAATTTTATCTTCTTAGATAAGAAGCTCTGATCTGCTATGTATTCTTATTTACTACTATTAAGATGATTGCCATTTTTGCATTTATAAAGGTAAGGCTTTACAAGTAACATGAAATAACTGTTTTTCCATGTGGCCTCTTATTTCTAAGTAGGGCAACACTGTTAAAAACAATTGAATAGCTAATATAGACAATTTCACTACGAAAATTTCAGAATGCATATAATCATGTTAGAATGGAATTTTACAAGTATCCATGAAAAATAATTCTATCTTTTATTTTGCACATCCAGTTTCCATGCAAATGTCACATGTAAGAATGCGTTATTAATTCTGATGCAAACCCATGGATCTTGTCAATACTTACCAGGGCGTAAAAAAAACCTAGAGAACACTGTTGTTACAGTGAAGGATATGGCACACACACAATTTCACTACACTGACTTTAATGCTTTAATACTACTACATCTTACCAGTAGGCAGCACTGTTACATCTTTTTAGATGTTAGCAATGTTAATGACATGCAGTGCCATCTGCAACTTTCTACATAATATCTGACCTTTACTTCCATTCAACCCTCATTATTTTTTCTTCACGCAGTGTTTCTATCTCCCAGATTTTATTTCATAAAAGAAAATAAGAAGGAAATCAAAATGCTGGAATATTTTTTAGCACATCAAAAATGGGACATGGATATTGGAATGGTATATTGGATTGCATTAATCAATTACCATAACTGTCACTATTTAAAACACGGCAATATCTATATCAAATGATGAATTACCTTAGGCAAATATCTCAGTAATGGAAATGATTCATTTTAGTATTGATTAAATCATTTAGACCTTTAAGATCTTAAAAGAACAAACTGATAGACTAAATAATGGTTCTGATCCAGAAATCCCTTGTTCAAATGAAGAGCACATGAGCCTTGAGTTATGAGACTAGTATCTTAACTTGGACTATTCTTCTCAAGATGGACTTAAAGTGTAAAACTCAGAAAAAAATGAGTGTTGTGAAATCAATACTCTGTTCTTATTACTATTTTTAAAATACGCCAAACCTAAATATACAAACACGTACAATGTCCTCATAACTGGTAATTTTCAGTATTTGAATTCCACAACTAATTGGACCTTGATCTTACATTTGCTAAAAATTAAAATTCAATACAGAGTTCAATAGGATTTTTGGATGTACAAGAAAGGAAGAATTTTGTACCAAACAACACATGTGTACCCAGCTGCAAAGGTTACTGGCAGGGGTTAATAAGTATATTTGCAAAGCACAGATAATGAATACTTACATTAGATTATGTATCTGTTTTATATATATTTATCTGTGTGCACACACAAATGTGCCCACACAGACACACACACATATTTATATGAGTAAAAGTTTAAAAATAAACAGTATTCTCTTAGTTCATTGGTAAACAAGATATACCAGCTTCAACATCTTAGCAGTGCCAAAGATATTTTTTTTCCACTTTCTGTCCTACTTTCCCACCAAAATTATAATTTCATATTTCACAAAAAGGCACTGAAATGTAAAATGGGCCAACATCAAAACATAACAAGGAAGCAAAGATAAATTAGAGGAATTCTTTGGTTCTTTCACTAACTAATCAGAGATATACAGAAAAGGACCTTTTAAGTTTAATGATACCTGCTCATTAAATGATGCTAAACACTAAAATACCACGAACAGCAGGGAATTTCAGTTTACATTAGAGAAAAAAATAAAAGGGTAAAAATGACTGAAGTTGGTCAGTTCAAGCTGATAGGGCACTTCAAATGAATAACAGAAGAATAAAAGAGACACTCTAGGTTAAATTAGGTTCTCCTATGCCTTTTCTTGAAAGTGCTTAACTTCACAAATTTTATTTGAATTAACTAACCTGCCAAAATCAAAGACTTGAATAGGGGTAAAGTTAAACAAGCAACTATACTTCACAGTAAGTTTACCCATTAAACAGTAGATAAAACCTCTGCATAAGAAAAGATGGGGGAAACAGTTTTAGAATGTGCATTTTTTCCTCCTCTAGTCAGGGAGAATGTCATCCCTTTCATACTCTTGAAGTAAAGCTGTACTTCAGAATAAAATTATTCAGATATCAAACTTAATTCTTCTAATAATTTGTTTTTAAGACTCCTATTTTTCCTTGTAAGAATCTTCTTTTTCTACGTTCAGCACATTTTTCTTTCTATTTGAAGTATATAATACTTGAGTATTACCATTTTAGTGCAGCATTAAAGATATTAAACAATTAATTATACAATATTACCTGACTAAGAACTTTTGCAAATACACTGCAAAGCACTTAAAGAAAAATAAGCCATTTGAAGAAATTGTCAAGGTTGAAAGAAAAAAAGGAAGAGTTGTAAATAAGAAGGTGGCTTCAAATCTTTCTCAAAATACATGCTATACCCTATGTTAATTTTCTTTGAAGGTGATAACATTTATAATTAAAAAGAATGAGAGGAGTTCCAGTCTGGGGGTTTTGTGCTAATAGCTGTAACGTACTAATAAAAATATGTATTCCATATATATTCAATCTGTTTCTCACACTTCCATCAGATTTACTTTCTGTCCTTAAAAAAAAAAAAAAAAATAAGAAAAAGAAAAAAGGCCAAAGCCCGCTTTATTAAGCTGGCAAACTTCTCTTAACAGAAAACTTTTATCTGCAAGGACTCCAGTCCTGAAAGTAGACACTTGTAGGTTGTACAATCTGCTTAAAAGACTCTGCTGTAAGATCAACCTGCTCACTCACTTCACTGACTTGCATTTGGTTTTCACTTTTTATTACACACAACAGTTCTAGGTTTAGTTAGCGATTTTTAGCCATTTGTAAGAGAGACTGAGTCTGAGAAAGAGAAGAAGAAAGGACCAAAACTGTATTTGGGTGTCCACGGGCAGCCAGCAGCCGTCCATCCAGGCCTGCCTCAGGCCCAGTGAGCGCCTTTGTTCCTTGGGGTCCCTCCCAGACCCGCCTCCGCCTGTGCGGGGGAATGCTTGGCCTGAGGATGCAACACTCGATTGGGATACAAGAGCCGTGATCTTGGTCACTGACAGAAAAACAATTTTGGATTTGGTTTTCAAAGATGATAAGCTGTCATGATTGTCAAGCATGTCTCCAATCCAGCCCGCTCACCTCACAAATGTAAAAGCTAACCCATGAGATACGGGCAATGCTTGTCTGCCTCACTGGGGGACTGGGAGACTATGCTCATGGCTTTGAGGCACTTCAAATACCATAAGCATGGCAGGAATGCAAATAAATACAACCCTGAAGTAAGAGGTACAGGGACATTTGTTCTCAGTGGTCACTGACTGACAGTGGACCCTTAAGGTAGCCAGCTCCAAGGGGATGAACCCATGCCTCCATCTAAGATACTAGCCATCACATTTGAACTTTATTCTCCAGAGCAAAGTTGTGTCAAAATACCATTACGTAAAGGTGCTGAGTGAGGGGTGCTGTGTCAGCCTGAGAAGAAACATGAGATTGCTTTAATATGCCACAGCTATACCTGGCAAGGTGCAGGACAGCATCACCCATTTGGGAACAATGTTAACAACTGAAAAACCTACCATAGCACTATAGAGTAACACTGTATGAAAACTCCGTATATATGGTGATAGATAGACTAAAACATATGACAAAGATCTCTGCTCCAGAAAAGCTGCCATAAAAAGACAAGATAAATTAAGGATGGGAATGAGATAAAGTATGTAAGCAACGTGATGGCCATTATGATATATGTTTTATTTTCCCCTCTAACCGTTACTTCTATTTTCTTTAGGAAAATGAATAGTTCACTTCCTATGACAAAAGCCAAGCAAATCTCTTCCCACTTGCAACCAATCTTACAGCATCGATCAAGGAACAATCTCATGTGTATGCTCAGAAGTACATAAAGGCTCTCCTACAGTTCACATCGAACAGCTAAGCTGACTGTAGCATAAAGAACAGCGAGCTACGTCTCCCCATGCCTCAGCAATACAATCAGAGCTAACAAGGCCAGGGTAGCTCAGACACGACTTTTTTGTTCATACCTGCACCGGGTTAACTCAAGTGAATACACCCAAGCATCTTCCATTTGTGAGAAACTCAGCAGTGAAGAACTTCCTTAGAGATATTTCTCCCAGTCAGAATAGCATCAGCATGCATCTGAAAAGGCATTGGTTGCACTCTGTAACTGCCTTCTCAGTCCATGTCAGATAACACTGGAGAGTATTTCATGGCAAAGGCCTACACAGAGCATGAAAAAGATGAAATGGCACTACCATTAAACTGAAAATGGTACACCATCTCAGAACGAAATTTAGGAGGTGAGTGTGGGATTTTCACTCAGTGAGAGGGAAGAAACGAATTTATTTTTTTTGTGATCACCAGCATCAAGAAGAAAACACCTTTTCAATTTAAGAAATATAAAGTTACAGGAAATACAGGAAAAGAGCAGCTAGAAGTTGTTCTTGTTTGTTAGGAATACTAGCAAAGGATTAGTTAAGATTAGTTAGGCTTCGTTGAGAAAGTCATCTATAAGACAGCATTGTCAACTATGTAATTAGAACATCAGATACACTGAGTTCACAGCTTATTCATTCTACTAGTAAATATGGATGAGAACAAAAAGGACACTGTTATCTTCATTCTTATTAGTATTTTTACCACAAGTGGCTGGAAGCATCAGCTGAGAGGCTCCACTGGTACAGGCACTCTATGAACCACAGCAAGAAACACCACCACCAAAGAACGCATAGTCTGATCAAAGACACCTTGCAGAATAATTTAAAGGAATTTTATCCTTTCTTTAACTTGCACATTTTATGCTAATTATTTTTGCAGCATGTCTTACAACAAATATTTCCTTATCTATTATTCTTCACTAATTCTCCTCCTATTCTTAAACCATATTAAGTCATCTCACCCCTTTTCACCAGCAAACATTCTCTCCTTTGGCATAAAAGCAGAGCTGGAAAAAACTGAGGTTGTTCAGCTCAAAAGGACAGGAACTTATAAACTAAAAATGCACTTGTTGTGTTCACTTTACAAACCCAGGATCTATCAAATGACTAAGTCTACCTGGTTCCCTGCAGAAACTTGAGCCTTGAATACCACCTGCCTCCCTGCCTCCCTTCCCCTGGCACCATTTTAAGCACAGTTCTGTGTGCCTCCCATAAGGTAGAACAGAAATGTGTGGGGCAAACCCTGTTTCATCCACCTGGGGAATGGAGAGGAAGGATACATAGAAGCCCCAATATACTCACAACTGATTCATGAGAGTTAAACCTGGATAAATCTGATGTTTGTAGTCTGCAGGAATGTTATTTTCCATAAATAACCTACAGGCTTCGTTTATAGTTATTGTTAGAAAAATGATACCTGCCACTGCATTACATTCCACATTCATACAATATTTTAATTAGACCCTTTAGCTGAATACTACATGACATTCGAGCTCTAACTGATGTCTTTACATGGAATATAGAGATATGAAAAAATTCACCAGACCATCAATCAAGATCATCCTACTTAAAAGCCAATAACGCTCTTCCAAAAATGATGTATCATTTTGCAACTAATACTGTACTTTGTCAAAAAAGCTGAGAAGTACTTTGATGATGCAAGAACAAATGCCTTGAAATTACAACTGGAGGGATTACCTGCTGCCCTGGCAAGTAATTTGCAAAACCACTTTCCCACTTGCCTGCCCAGGAACATCCAACTGTTCTAAGGAAGTCATGAGAACAATGGCTCTTTACAGCCCACCAAATTTACACATGTCTAGCAGGCTATAGTACACAAATGAGAAATTCTATATCAGGTGAGTCTTGCATCTTTCTATTATTTTACTTCATTATCTCTGTTTTTCCTTCTGTATAATAGAGTTTTGTTTATATGTATCTGACTGTTGATCCTAGAATCCATTTTCCTTTCTTTTACACTGCCCACATTCCCTTTAATTTCATTCTCGTCCTTGCTCTAGTTTTGTGACTCTACTTTTCCCTTAGTCTCCTGTTTTATCTGGTTACTTCTCTTTTCTGAAAAAAACAAAACAAAACAAAACAAAAAACCTTTAATATTGAAGAACATACTAGTAAGAGATTCTTTCCTATTTTGTGCTCCCACATCCACTTCTAGCTCCCTTCTCTCTCCACTCTTAGCTCCTTCCTCCTTCCCACCTCAGCCATATATCCTATAGCTTCTGGCCTTTTTCCTGGCCCTTCTGGCCTTAAAATCTGTATATCTTTGTTGAAAACATTATTTACTGGCTTACTTAAAGTTGTAAAAAAGCAAGACCTAGCACAGTATTGGTCTAACTGGATAAACCTGTATCTGGCATCTTACCACATATCTCAGAGAAGGGAATCTCAATAGCATTTCGTCCAACTTGAAGGACAGTGTGATATCCAGATAAAGAAAACAAATACATCCTCTTCTTTGATCCACTTAATACCCATTACATTGGTAAAAACCCTCTTTGCCAACACAGGTTTAAGAATAGTATTTTCTTCTTTTGAAATCATTTCTAAGGTTTTGATATTAACTTTTCAACAAATGAACCTAGTGTTTATATTACTGATCACAATTTTCACATATGTCCCCAGAATTTATTCATTTAATAGGGGAATTATTGACTGTATTATCCATGACTATATGAACTGGTATTCCTTTTTTCAGGGGGAGGCTATCAAAATATACTAAATATTATCAAAACTGCTACAGATTGTGCATAGCATCAGATCCAAAGAATGCATACAACATCCATTATAAATTAAAAAATATAAAATAACTTACACTTGAAAGTAATCACAGTGTGCTAGGTGCTTTCCAAACAGAAGTGATGTGGTTAGCATGTAATTTCAGCTAAATGCAAATTGGAATAGTGGCACCTGCCTTCTTTAGAAATTACATTAACAAAAGTAAGAAACTACCCTTCCAGAACAATGTATTGCTATCATAACCCCAAAATTATTCTATTCAGTGCAAAAATCTAAAGAGAATATATATTAAAATACTAAAGTAAAATCAGTATCTTAAAACAGACTGGCCAATATGGAGGCTACATTAACAATACAAGGAATTCTATTCATGTTTCCTCTAAATCTTCTCACTATTATTTATTTGCTTCCTGCACAGATTCTGAAGTACTTTAAACTGTTTAAAACAGACATTTTTTGTAATAGAAAGAGGCAAATGAAACCTTACAAAATCAAAAAGGAGCAGGAAACAAACCCTTTATACTACTGTATGTGGCAATAGATTGAAGCTGGCCATTGAGATTAAGAATGCACATGATAACCTCAGTTCCTTTAGATGGACAAGAAAGGTCAGAAACTTATCTAGGAAAAAGTCTAGATGAGCTGATACAGAGGCTTCCTTTATGCTGCTTTTAAAGAACTTCATCAGAAAGTGGTATTTGACCCTACCAAAGGTAAGCAGAGTCCAGGGATTGTCTTTAAAAGTCAGTGTTTCTCAACAGTTACCTGAAAATTCAGTTTGAGATTGCACCACTTTCCATTACAACTAGAACAACAGAAGACTGGGCACTGTTCTTTAGCATTTCTCCACTTTACCACAATAAAATTCGATACCTGAGTTGCATCTTTCTGATCTATTTTGCACAGATAAACTTTAGTCTTGCATCATGGACAAACATCCTTAATGTGTTTTGACATTTTAGCAGTAACTAGTTTAGAATTAAAATATTCTTATATACCAGGGAAAAAAACTTTGGGTATTATTTGGACTTCATATTTTCAGAGAGAGGGATAAAGGCAGGATATAGCTTCACATTAAAGCATTTAAATTTAGGTCCTTACATGTTTCTAATAATCTATTACAATCAAGAAAAATCTGGACTTCCTTCTACAGAATGTACAGTCAATGGAGTCTAGAGAGAAATGATACTGTCCATTCACAAGGGCTCTTAGTTGCCTAAATGTAGGTATCTGTTGTTATTTTAGATGATCTAGGGTATCATGCCCAATTTTTAGCTCTCAATTCAGGGAGACAGAGGTCTCCCACTGGTCCTGTGTTAGATCTGCTAACTCTCTGTGGACATCTCAGATATCTAAAGGCATCTCTAGTGACACTAGAAACATTTGCTTAGGTAAACAAATCCTACTCTAGACATCGACTTAAAGGCAAGCAAAATCAGTCTTCAGACTCGGTTGACTGTATTGATTCAAGTGAGAGCTCCATTCATTACAAATTGAAACCATGCCACCTACTGCAAGTGCAGACACCTTTGACTGGGCAAGTATATTCAGGTGACTCAGTCTGAGAGTTGAACCTTATTCAAGGTGCTTTCAGGTTTGTCAGCTGGATAGCATGGCTAAAAATAATTAAACATGGTATGCATTGAATATAAAAAGAAACCAGCCCATTTATGTCTGACAGGGTCACATATAAACTACAGCTGTTCAAATGAACCTTTTTTTGCAGAAAAGTAACATTGCCTTTGGATTCCTTTTTATCAAAAAAAGAATATAACTAGATTACAAGAATTTACTATCCAGCTCCATTACACCCAGGACAATGAAGTTGTTCTCAATTTTTTTCTCACGTGCAGCCTGTAGCAGATTTTCTTGTTTCCCCTATTCAAATTAGATTTGTATGTCACTTTTTTAGTCCAGTTTTGTAGGAGAAGATCTGCATGATCACATTTTGCCCATCACTCAACCATCAATAACTTCTGGGCCATCTCCTCCAAATGTGACACAAGTTTCAACCATCTGAAGTTGCTCCAAGTTTAATGAAAAAGGAAGACAAAGGCATATTATTAATGTACCCACCAAAATAAAGGCTGTGCCACAACTGCTGTGCCACACAGACATCAGAGATTTCACATGGATTCTACTGCTCATATAAATGTTTGGGGTTTTTTTTTAGAAATAAGACTGGTTTCTGTACCTTAGAACAGCAACATTTATATGATCATATTAAAATCCAGCTGCCAGAATTAGAAAGCTAAGCGGATACTAAAGGCTTATAAACAGGAGCTTTCAATTTCCTCCCTCCTGTTAAAACTGCAAAACTTACAAAGAATATCTGAAAGGCAACCAACAATGAATTTGAGTTTCATCTTGAAAGCTCTACCTGAAAGTGGTAAAGACTGAAGACAATCACATCTTCAGTACTGTTTTATTTTTTGAACAATGTTATACACTAGCAGAGACCAGCTGCAGAGATTTTTCTATGTAACAGGGTTCTTCTTAGACACCCTAAGCTTTCCTAAAGCTTACCCATTGTGGGTAGTGTATTTTTTTGCTACTGCAAGCAGCGATTGATAAGTGCGAGGGGCTCACCAGTATCGATGCAGGGCTAAAGAAAAGGCAGTGATCTCTCTTTACTCAACTTATAAAATAGCATCCTTCACTTTAATGAAAACCTCTAAGGAAACATCTTCTGCTTATCTTCCATAACTCTACTAGTAGCAGTAAATAATATTATAAAAGAGAAAAATAAGAGGGAAAACATCTTCTCTTTATCCAGATCAGGATAAGCAGTTGGACTGACATTACAAAACAGAGGAGGGGAAAAGAAATGCTACATCATCACTGGTACAGAGCTGCTGTTGGAACAACAACTACTTGTGCTGCAGTTTGTCCCACTGGAACAAATACTGACAGGATTTGTGGGCAGGGATCTTAACAGTTGGTGAACTCTTGGCCAATCTAATGAAAAAGTAATGGAGGACCTTGGTTACTCATCTGTAAACTTCAGGAAAAGGGAAACAGAAGAGCAAACAGCATGTTTTGGAGAGTAGTGCAAAAAACTCCAAAAGAAGTATGTGCACATAGGAAGCATATACTGGGAAATATGTATTAGTCCCCCAGTATAGTCACAGTCTCTGTAGAGTGTATCAGACAGTAAAAATCTTCCTTGTATACCTTCAATGACAGGTGTTTCCCTCGTCACTGAAAGCCTCAGGTTTCCTTATGTACATTCATGTTTGTCACCATAAATGTCTCCACTCAGCACCTCAGAGCTTGTTATGCCATAAGTTGTAGGTCTGTACATCGATGCAAAATGAAAAAAAATACAAGAACCATTCTCACATCTACCATAGAGTGACTACTACCAACTCCCAATAATACATACAGTATATCTGATACATTGATGACTGTAAATTAATATTCATCATCATTACACTCCGGCCTCACGTGAGGTTTCTTAATCAGCAATGGATTTGTTTTTTCTCCCCTCTCTGGATAATAATTTAGAAAGTCTTTCCACTTCTTCACAAATTTGTAAATGTCTTTACTTTGTATGGAGAGTCTGCAAAGGGAGCATTCACCTATTCACATATTTTTAATAATTATGCAGCTTCGTAAAGAGAGCATCACTAAATCCACTGTCATTTTTCAGCTGCTCTGGAAAGCAGATATGCTATGCATTTTATTTTTTTTTTTCTAGCAAAGCAGCTGGTAAAATTCTTCATAAACCACTGAACCAGAGGGTAAATTGGCAATACCAGACATGACAGGAATAGCCGTAACTCCATTCGTGTCAACAGTGTTCAGAGGGACAGAAGCTCTTTTGCCAGTCAGAAAAAATAAGGCTAGTGCATATCTGGAGGAGAAATAAAGCCTCCAGAAAAAAGGTACTGCTCCGCAACACAGAGCAATGTATTTCCCTTATCCACAGCAGATTAGCACAAAATAAATACAAAATGCTACCTTTTGTAATTGTACTGAATCCAATGAGTCAATGTTAAGGTTTTGAGTGAAAGTAGCCACAAATACCTTGTAAGCTACACAGATATTGCAGAATACTTAGAGATTCCTTACTTCATAAAATGCAAAAGCAGCTAGAAGATCAAGGTGCATGATAAAACTGACTTTACAATTCATTTTATTCTTTTTTTTTTTCAGCAGATGACAATGATGCTACAAATCTTGGATTAAAGTGTATGATTTCAGATCTCAGGAGAATGAAGTCAGCAAGACAACATCATGGGAAAAACAGGTAGAAAGGCAATAATGTTGGTCAGTGCTACAGCGCTGTGGGGCTTCAGAGAAACTTACTATTTACAAGTGGGACTGAGAATGATACTGGGGAATAAGGAGGAGGTGGAGAAGAAATATGAGCAGGCGGAAAGGGGCACATAATTACCATCTACTTCATATGACTGCACTCACCAACAGAGGCCACACAACACTTGCTCCCAGATATTCTTTTGCAGTGATTAACATTCGTTCTTTATCATTTTGGAGGGTGCTTCTAGAACCTGAACTGTGCAGACAAGATCAAGAATAATCCCTTGCTTGTCAATATTTGGAGGAACTTGCGTGAATCTAAGACTGGATCCAAATGCTTGGTCACTGGTTACCTTCATTGAAAAAAATACAGTTCACCTTGTCACAATATGAAGAGGTTTTGGAAACATTCTTCTTCTTGCCTCTTATAGTAAAAACTGCTCCTGTAGTTCTGCCAAGCAGCTACACTGGCCAAACCACAACAAAAATCTAGAACATGTAAAGGCTCTTCCAAACATTTTTAATAGTCAATATTTTAGTGATGGCTCTTCAGATGAGCTTGGGGATGCTGTTCTCTTCAAAGAGCAAAAAATGTTGATACCTTGGGCAGCCAGCAAAGAATGGGAATGCAAGTGTATGAAATAATCCTAAACTGAGAACACAGTGAGGAATTATCTACCTGCATGTCACCACTCAAACAGACCTAACTCAGTCAGAACAATTAAAAAAAAATGGTAGAGAGGACACACGCCACAAAGTCACTGCATACGTGGGTGATTGGGCTATGAGAAAGCAACCAAAAACTAATGAGAATGGAAGTTAGTTAAACTAATAATACAAATGTAGTCATTAAAACTAAACAAGTAGAAATGACTCCCAGATAAGATCCTTTAACTTCTGAAGTAAATTAAAGTCAAAATAATTAAATTGTAAATTGTGTTTATGTGTCCATGTTTTATTCTGAAGAATAATGAAGCAGAAAAATCCAAACATACAAGAAAATCCCAAAGCCTTTCCAGTGTAAGCAAAGTTCTTGACATTCATGAACAAGGGGAAACCTAGAGAGGGGTTTGAGTTAATGCTACATATGATATTCACAGAATCACTATACATATGATTTTATCTTTCCTGAATAGGTGAAAGATGCTATAAGTCGAACAGCTAGAACAAAAACTAAAGATCTTTTTAGACAGAACATAAAAAGGAAGGACACAGAACACTTGTAGGTTTGGTCAGTGCTCACCACATATTAGAATAAAAACTTCAAAATGGGAATTATAGAGTAGAAATAAACCAAAGCAAGAGGAAGGCACAGTACTGTAAAACCCATATACCAATTGCAACTTAAAAAAGATGACAAATAAATCGCAAGTGAAAGAAAGGATAGTCTTAAGAGGCTGCACATTTTTTTTAGAAACACACTGAGAGTTAATAATATTTTAGTCATGCTATAGCATTGAGGCTGTCCTGCTTTGGAAACGCCTGATGCAAGAGATGCAGGAGAGCTGGAACATGGGCAGACTGACCAGCGGCTGAGCGCTGGGACTGATGTACCCATTAAGAAACCGACATTCAAAGGACAGTCCAAAATCTCTTCTTTGCAGGCCAGGGTGAGCACCACATGCTTTATTTATCTCCTCTATCCCAAATAAAATTTGAGATTACACCTGTGAAACAGGACACATTTAAAAAGGTAAGGTGGGTAAGTTGATTAGCTAATTAACCAAGCTCTTATATACAACCCATAGGGAGCATCTCAAATGCATAGGACATTTTTTGTTATTAAAAAAAATAGGACAAGGAAGTTTTATCATTAAAATATATTTCGCTAATTATACCACCTGGAGTTCCTTCCACAAAATAAACTTTTAATTAGAAAATGTGGGTTTATAGAAAATGTTTGGTATAGAAGTTTGATTGTTTATTAAAAGTAGAATGTGGAAAGTTCCTTGTGTGCTAAGGAGTACAGTAGAGGGTGTACTTTTTCTATTTAAATGGCTCAGGAAACTCTTCAGAAACTATTAGCACTTACTTTTTTATCCTCTTTAGGAACAGGACAGGCAAGAAAAACACAGAGATTTGTTTTTACACGATGGAAGAGCTTCGCTAATTGTAGATATAGAAATTATTTTCTGTTAAAGGAAGCAGTAAAACCTGATGATACATTTAATATGAGCCAAACTAAGAAGGTGAATACTCAAGTCCCATACAGGTTCTTTGTACCAATGGAGTGTTGCGCATCAGCTGCTTTGCTCTCAGAAGCATCTATGCCCTTGCTCTCCATTCCTGGAGAAACTCAACTCATACATACACTGCAATGCACTACCTGTTGCAAAGCACAGCCTTGCACTGGAGATGTAGCTACATCTGCCATGTATAAAATCACTTGAAATGCTCATAGAGTGTGTTAAGGAAAAGCAGAAAAGTACTGCTTGTAAGATATGCTGCAAAAAACACCATAGACATATGGGAGCATTTTTGATGCCTATCTTCATACTCTTGTACTAACACTTCACTTATTTCTTTTACTGTATGAGTATCCACTTCAAAAAAGTACTAGTTCAATTTTTTCTGGTTTGTGGTTGGTTGGTTGGTTTTGGGTTTTTTTTTTTTTGTTTTGTTTTTTAATTCTGGATATTTGGCTTAAACAAGGAGTTAAGAGAAAGTTGCTGGCCAGGCAAGGGGAAGCTGCATGACTCTATATGTAGTAGCAAACGGACAAAGCCCTCTTTCACATATTCCCTAACTTAGTCCTCATACAAGGGAAGAACCATGAGGTCCCATCTCTGCGTCTAGAAAAAGGACGCAAACAACAGGCCTCCAAACCCAGGAATGATCAAGGAAAGAACAATGACCTGCATTTATTGCCGAGTAGTGCTCCCAGTTGAGTTAATAAAGTTGTGGCCTAATTAAACTGAGCACTTCACATCTTGTTTTTCTTCTTGCACAGCCGGGACAATTAAGCATCCTTTGATGTAGAGTGCTCTGAGGAAATTTCCCAATTACTTTATGAACAATTTTTGTCATAAAGCCTGAGAGAATTTACTGCAACCACCTACAGTGGAATGAGGCCAGAACCAACCAACACTGGATGACCAGACTTAGGGTTAAGGATTTTAAACTAGAATCACAGAGCTACACAATGGTTGGGGTTGGAAGGGACCTCTGGAGATCATCTATTCCAGCCCACCTGCTAAAGCAGGTTCACCTGGAGCAGATGGCACAGGAATGTGTCCAGGTGGGTATTGAATATCTCCAGAGAAGGAGACTCCACAACCTCTCTGGGCAGCCTGTTCCAGTGCTTTGCTACCCTCAAAGTAAAGAAGTTTCTCCTCATATTCAGATGGAACCTCCTGTGCTTCAGTCCATGCCTGTTGCCCTTCATCATATCGCTGAGCACCACTAAAAGGAATCTGGTCCCACTTACAGGCCACTAAGATCACAAGTAACACATCATACAGAGAAATTTAAGCTCTAGGAAGTGGTAGTCAGGTGCAATAAGCTGAACATAATTCTGTGGAAGTTACCCCATTTCACTCCAGCAGAAAGTGTTGACAGTCACTCATTTTCTGTGTACTGGAGGTTTTATTTTACCCTGCCTGTATTTCAGCTGAAAACTGAAGTGCATGTAACTGCTCTGCTTAATCAAGTTGAAAAAGGCACTTTTGCTACTTTTTACCAAAAAGAAGCAAGGATATTACTAATTCCACATATTCATAATTTAAAATAGTAGTTTATTAACCTAAAGTCAAAGTGTTATGCACATAGGGTAATAAGGATTATCTGTACCTTCAAACCTACTGTTATTGTAGGCAACCTAGCTGTATGTTTTCCTCTAAAAACTGAACCTTTGCCCCCTTAAAAATAGTCAGGTTAACTAACGTAGCTGGAAAACTAAAAACACAGAACAAGTACTTTTAGAAATCAATATGCTTAAATATTCAAGTATATATATTCAAATTTTAAGCTGTATATTTCTTACGTATCATGTATTCTACTTAATTAATTAGTATCTGCAACTCATCTGAATTCAGATGCAACATAAATACAACTTTTTTAAAGAACAATTTTCAGATGGCAATAATAGGGAAATAATAATTAAAAAAATAAACAGAACCAATTACAGTGCCTTCCAGCTTTAAGGAAAGCATCACTTTCATGTTGTGCTAACATACTGAAAATGTTATGTTCAAACTACTGTCTCCATTCAGTGTCCACTTGTGGAGACAAAAAAAAGCCCAAAACCTAAAGAACATAATTTTGCAATTGGAACATCTAAAATACACCGTCTTTCTAGCATAACAAAAGTGTAGTATTTTAAAATCTCATCTGTTATTACTTATTTTGTGCATGGGGTAAAATTTGTTTTGTGAAATTTGTTGTGATTCTCTGGATAACTCATCGCTCTGACATGGAATCTTTAAAGTTAAAATGTGAAATAAGTTTTAAAGATAGTGCTATTATTCACTTAACTAACACAAACTGGGCAGAAAGTAAATAAATAATAAAGAACAGCATAAAATCCCCTGTAGCAATTCATCATTAGTACAAATTAGCTCTAAAATGCATCACAGGCAAGCAAAAAAACCCTTCAATTATTTTTGTCTTGGAGTATAATAATGAGTCTTGACTAAGAAAAAAAAAGATACAGTAATTTAGTAATGTTAAGATCTACCCACTGGAAAACACCACTACTGCTGTTGAAATATTTTAAGACATATATTCCATTCAACTCCCCAAACAAATAGCAGACTGTACTTCAAATGCATTGCAAGACTATTAGGTAATCTTTTTCTTTGTTTAGATTCAGTAGGGTTCAGTGACAAACATTCATCTTTTCTTTCTATAAAAGTTCTGTTCTTTTCCTTAGCTAAGAATTGCTGCAGCTTTAGTAGCAACTCACAATTTACTTCACCATTGATCAGCTTCATGTAATAAACTTCAAACAAAATGCAAAAACGATCGTTTAACTATTTTAAAATTATGAATTATTTGTTCTATGTTTAGATCACACAGGGGAAAGAGCAGTTACATCTGTAGGTAGGCTAATAGAATCAGACACAAAGCTGCTGAACTAAACCAATACCAGCTGCTCCCATGCCTCATTACCCGGCAGTAGCTGCTCGCCTGAAATATTGTACGGTGCAGAATTGTTGGCTTTCAAAAGCCACGCAGACTTGTGAGAAGATGTAGCGCTACAAAACAGACACTTTCCTCAGAAAGAAAAAAAAAAGTCCTATACTTCAGGGTATGTGTTCAACTATTTTCCATTCTGAGGCACACATATTTTCCACCACCGTGCATTTGACTTATTTTAACAGGTGAAAGCAATTAGATTTTAAAACTATTATATTGTCAATGTGCCCAATTCTAAAAGAGTAATTTAAAAATTCTAAACCTAATGAAATATTTTTTATTAGTAATACATACTTTGTGCTTACAGAAGGTATTGAAGTATGAATGACAGTATCATAGTCAGAGAGGATATACTAATGAAAAAAGTTTGGCTCTAGATGCTATATGCTATCTGCATATAGCACTTTGTATAGTTATAAACATGCTGTACAAAAACAGAACTTCCAAAAAATAATTTATTTGCAAAATCCTTATTAAATTTATCAGGCTTGGTGTACTCTGGAAAAACTAGATTGCAACAGCTAAACTTCTCAGTAAAAGGTACTGTCAGACCCTCATCATCTCAAATGGTCATTAAGAAAGTCTAAAGAGATTTACCTTCTCGAAACACAGAACTGATTTTAATGTGAAAGTTTACACAATTAAAATTACACAGGTTTAATTTCCAATAAGCCCCGAATAATTCAATATTCCATGGCTCTCAGGACTCATCTGCAACATAGGGAATTAGTTTTACATGTTTGTATAACACATTTGGTACTAGACTTTAAAATGGAGTATGTTTGTAAGCACATTTATATTCTAACAAGAATCAACTGTATACTTCTAATTTGCCTACTCTGAAAATAACATTTTGATACTTACGAACGAATTAGGCAGATTAAAGCAGACTTCTGATTTATTCTTAAACATATTCAACATGGTGTTCTGTAGGTAATCTGGAGTACCATTTAGCGGCAGTATGTCACAATATTCTTCTAAGTTTTAAAATACTGAAATAATGAAGAGCAAGTTCTGAGATGGTATGAGTTTCAGAACAGCATTGTCTTTTTATGTCAATCATTAAGTATTTTTTCTACTATTTCATATATCTGAAACTGTCCTCTGCATAATAAAATAAATTCAACTCACCATTTTCAGAATAATAAGTGCTTACTGAATATTATTTGCCTTACTCTCAAGTGGAAAATTATGGAAATGATTATATGAGATCTAAAATGTAAGCAGTCACTAGTAGTAAGCATGTTAGGTAATACCTTATAAGTTCACCAGATAATTTGTTACGTGTTTAGAGATTTTCTTGCCTTTTCAGTGGTATATGGTCAGCTTTATATCTTAGAAGATTATTTCATCAATTTTTAAATTGCTTTAATTCAAAAACTCCCTAATAAATAAAACACACAAATCCAAGCTGAAAAATACTGAATATTTCATTTAAAATATCATATTCAGCTACTTTGAAGAAATAACATTATTTTCAGTGAAATGAGACCTCTCTTTCTTCTGTATTTGTCAGATTTTAAATAAATTGTACTCAATATCCTGGATTCCCTTCGACAAATCAAAAATACCTACGAAAATTATCACCAAATAATAGCAGAAAAAAAGCCTCTCAGGCCAGAAAAGTGGAAGAAGCATCCAGACAGTGCAAGGCTGGAACACAGGTGATAGTCTCACTGCTGGACACTCATCGTACGAAGTAATCATGGATCATTTGCTCCATCTCTAGCAGAAAAACAGCACAGCCCAGCTAACGAGTATGGCAATAAGCCAGTTCGAAATTCAACATTTACAGAGATATCTTTGAACTAGTGACACATCCATGTCTGAAGGGCATAAATTCCTTACCAAGTGAACATAGAGAACAAGAAGGTGTCATTTTTTTGGCACTACTGTGTCCTGGCACTTAAAAAACAGCAGAAAGTGTAACTACACTCGCAAAACAGAAAGTTACTAACAAAACCTGAGTGATTGTCAACCGAAGGTTGCTTAAATCGTGGCTTTTCTGCCATTGCCTCACCTAATCTCAGGAAGCCCAGTACTATATGTACTTTTAGGGTAATATCTCTAGGCTCTGGATCAGACAAGACAGAATATTAAAGTTGGATGTGTTCATTAACATACTGCAAACTCTTCACATTTTATCTCTAAGCAAAAAACAAGGGTCCATTAGTGATGCCACAAGTACAGTCTCTCTGCTATATGCCAGCCAGATCCCTGAAGTAGAAGTTATTAGCCAAGGAAGTGTGTTGGGTTTGTGTGGCAAGGTTTTGGTAACTGGGGAGATTGCAGGGGTGGCTTCTGTGAGAAGCTGCTAGAAGTTTCCCGTGTCCAACAGGCCAGCTGCCTCCAAGACAGGCCCAATGCTGGCCGAGGCCGAGCCCATCAGCGATGGTGGTAGTGCCTCTGGGAGAACATATTTAAGAAGGTGGAAGTGGTAAAAATGCCCAACAGCAACAGGTATGAGAACATGTGAGAGAAACAGCTCTGCAGACACCAAGGCCAGTGAAGGAGGTGCTCCAGGCACCAGAGCAGAGGTTCCCTGCAGGCTGTAGTGCAGACCATGGTGAGCCCGGCTGTCCCCCTGCAGCCCATGGAGATCCATGGTGGAGCAGAGCTTTACCTGCAGCCCATGGAGATCCACAGTGGAGCAGAGATCTACCTGCAGCCCATGGAGCACCTTACGCCAGAGTAGATGGGTGCCCATAGGAGGCTGGGACCCTGCAGGAAGCCTGCACTAGAGCAGGCTCCTGGCAGGACCTGTGGCCTCATGGAGAGGGGAGCCCACACTGGAGTAGGTTTACTGGCAGGACTTATGACCCTGTAGAGGACCCACGCTGGAGTAGTCTGAGGGATTGCACCCCATAGAGGGGACTCATGCTGGAACCTATGAACAGCCTATGAGAAGGACTTACGTTGGAGAAGTTTGTGGAGGACTGTCTCCTGTGGGAGGGACCTTACATTGAGGCAGGGGAAGAGTGTGAGGAAGAGGAAGCAGCAGAGACAACGTGTGATGAACTGACCACAACCTGCATTCCCCGTCTCCCTGCATTGCTGGTGGGGAGGAGATAGAGAATTCAGGAGTAACGTTAAGCCCGGAAAGAAGGGAGGAGTGCGGTAAAGGTGTCTTAATATTTAGTTTTTATTTTCTCATTATCCTACTCTGATTTTCTTTGGTAATAAATTAAGATTATTTCCCCAAGTCGAGTCTGTTTTGCCCATGACAGTAACTGGCGAGTGATTTCTCCCTGTCCTTAACTCGACCCATGAGCTTTTTGTTATATTTTCTCTCCCCTGTCCAGTTGAGGAGGGGAGTGATAGAGCAGCTTGGGTGGGCACCTGGTGTCCAGCCAGGGTCAACGCACCACAGAAAACCATATGAGTAAAAGGAAAACCAAAAGGCATCAAAAAAATCTACAGCCATTAGAGCTTAAGAAAATAACAATCAATTCTTAACATGTAATTGGGAAAGAATAACCATGTAGCAATCTCAATTTAGGAAAAAGGAGGACGTTTTATTAAAATCCAGAGAGATAATTTATACCCCAAAAGCATTAAAGCCATTGGAGAGCAATTAAAGCAAAAGGAATTCTCTGAAACATTAATGTGGGTTTTTAACAAATCTTGGAATACTCTACAAGATCAAGAGGATTGCAAAAACTCAGTGTGGTGTTTGTGTTTATGAAGATCGAACCTGAGAAACTACAGGCAGAATGACATCAAGACAGTACAAATTCAGGAAATGTTGAGCAGTAAATAATTAAGAAACGATAGCATAATTCAGTTACTTGTCTTGTCAACTGAGCTTGATACCATTTTTTATGCTATAACAAGTTTGGCTAATAACATTAGCTTGTATTGTCATAGTACACTTAGATCGCTATAAGATTTAATCTTGCATGACATTTTCAAGCACCATACAAAATCAATACTCTACATTACATGGATTAAAACTGTTTAAATACACAGATCTTGAAAACTCTAAGTGGAAAATTGTCAGACAGTGTAGGTTCTCTGAAGAACTTTTATTGTCCCAAATTTATTACTTCTGTTGTAAATCAGAGATTATTTTTTTTAGATGACCTCAGCCTTGATACAATGGGAAATATCCATTAAACAGATAGGCCCATCTTTCTCAGTATAACTCATTTGAGTAACATATAGCCAAAATGGACTTCTCAAACAGAAATGTTATAACTATAATACAGTATGTAACGAAGGGTTAAGAGATAACTTGCTTACCAACTCTAACTATCTGTAAGGCAAGAGGTACCCAAAAGTACACAGCTGTTTCATTTAGCAGAGAAAAAAAAAAGAGCATTTTGGAGTCCAATGGTAGAAAGCTATTACTTGGCTGTGCTCATGTGAAAGTCACATTTCTTTATTTCTAAACAATGAAAATAAATGATCTATTGGCACCAATTGTTGACAGATATGGCAGATTATCTGCCTTTCAAAATCTTTACAAAAAGCTTTGATATCTTTCTAAAAGAAACGGTTTCTAAATTTCTAAAAGAAATGTCACATTGCAAATGGAAGATACAGTCTCAAGGAACACAAGGAGGTTCGGAGACCTGCACTATGCAATGTGCCCAAGTAAGCTGCTAGGACTAGATGACCAGCCTTGCCACACAGCAACCCACAAAAGGTAAGACAGAAAACAAAAATTTGGCCTTGATGTGCATATGCCAGGAGTTCTTGATGATACAAATAAGTTAGTAGCTTAAACAAAAGGAATAGTTTAAAGCTCCTTAATAACCCAATCTTCTGTTTTTTCTGCACAAAAGGCAGTGCTGAGAGTGAATCTACAACTGGAAAGTTCAATAGTAGTCAAATCTAGACTGTGTTACCAGTTTCTCTACGCTTACGAATGCACGTTTTTTTACTTCAGTCAGGTAGTTCAGAGCAGCAGCCATAAGAGGATTGGGCTGCCCCATCTCCCCCAGCCCAGCTGTGCCGTATGGACAGTTGCATTACTGAGGCTTAGAAAGGCAACACAGCTTATGAAGGATTTTTACACACATACTTCTTACTGCAACTTCAGAAACAACCATATTTTACAAAGACCATCTTTTATGAAGATGGAAAGGAAAAAAATACTATTTTTATTTATTATTTATTTAAATTTATTGTTATTTTCAGTGTATTGTTATTTTCAGGGCTAAGAAATCTTCAGGGAAGCTAAAGAAACACAAGACTGAGTGTCTCCTTTAAGCAACAGAAGAATTCAGTTTTCAATACCAGAATACGTTGGGGGTACATATGCATGCACAGACAGATCTGAGAACAAAGAAGGAAAATGGCATTTGTTATTTAATGTATTAACACTGTAATAGAGATACAACATAAAGAAAGTGCTAGATTTTTTTGTGATGAAATAATCAAGTTTGTCTGTGAGCAGCAGAACTAGTACAGCTCAGGTTTCTCCAGAAACAGTGTCTTGAAATGTCCTCATGCAAGATTTATTGCTTCTCCCTTTTTATTTCAATTACTTGAAGTTCCTCCCCTCTTGCCTAATTCCTTCTCTCTTCCTATCCTTTTGGTTCCCTTTCCATAAGGGAATTCTCCCAGCTCTCTTCTATCTCAACTAAGTCGCAGATGGCCAAGAGCCATCACGTGCTCTGAAGACTTCCATATAGATGTGCTGATTTGCTGCTGAATACCCACGGACTGACTATGGAACTAAAAGAACAACTAATAATAGTTATTAAGCATAAATTCAGCTTGGGTGTCATATTGACATATTGGTTAGGAAAGCAATCTAAAAATAACTTTTTCCTTTTCCTGCCAGAGATCAGTTGGTTTAGTAGGCTGGTACAAATGCTTTTCAGTTCCTCAGTATTGGAGTCCACATCATACCACACACACACATATACATAATCTTGGTTTAGACTCTATTGAACACTATCACACAACTGGGATGAAATTTGGCAATTCAGTCCCACTTCCCACTACCTGGAATCTTCTCAGAAATAACAACAAAAACCAGTCAGTTATTAGATTTGTGGCAGATGCTGATTAGGATAGCCAGATTTTAAAATGAATATGCATAAACACATTCCTCACTCATATTCTCACTGACTAAGCCTTCCTTTTTCTTATCTGCCAAGTAAAACCTGTACTTCAAATTCCTTTTTAAAATCCTTTTTAATATCCACTTCTTTAGGAAGCCTTTTCATCTTTTACCTCATGTTTATATTACACTGCACAAAATTGCAGGGCTAGTTTTTCTTCTGCTGCTTTAAGGATTCAATAGAGAAGAACTCAAAAGTCGAAGGATATCTTATTCTGCCAGATCTGAGAAGAAAAACATATTGGAGGTCCAGGACACAGGTTCTGGAGGCTTCTAGAGCATAGAGGAGGTTTCACTTCTGGCTGATGAGGAGGTCATAAGGAAAGGGAGTCAAAGCTCGTACCAACAATTCTTTTATTATTGCTGATTTGGAAGAGGTAGGTGAGTGTTAACAGCACTCAAACCATGAAGTTCTGTTGAGGGGCAGAAACTCTACTAACATGCATTTGTGCTTTTGGAAAGCAGAGTGGAGTTTGCAGAGAGACTTCTATAAGACTCGTTATTTACCTGTGAGATAAATAGTAACAAGTGCATGTGTAGGTCCTATCTCACTGGCACTTTTTTGATCCCAACTTCTCCTCTTCCACTGAAAGTTGTGTCTTAAAAACTTCAGAGTGTATTTGAGAAGTCAGTATCTATTTTTTTTTAATTCAACTCTGCAAGTAGACTAATGTTCAATGGACTGGAATTACAAACATAAAAGCTTTCTAGGTTACCCAGAAACAGACCATCCAGACAAATGAGAATACTTGCACACCTTACTGTGGATATACATATGGATGGAATTATATATGAAAACTTGTGAAACCTTTTCACATTTACAAATAATTATTTCTGACTTTTCAAAAATTGTTGCAATTATTTGAAGTTGATTAATGCTAAATTAACCATATAAGATTGGTATCTGCAATTGTTTTGAATACATTTTAAATACCCTGAACTTTGTCTTTTTTCTTTGAAAAGTATAGATTCCTCACTGATTGTATTATGCTCACTATGAGATCCCCACACACAAATTCTATGCAAGAATATAGAACTATTCCCTACAGATCTGTAGAGTTTTTCAAATCTTTTTTATTAACAAAAAGTTTTAAATAAGAAGTGTTACAGGTTTACAGAAACTCTTCAGAATTGAAAGTCCAGAGCTCTTGAAAGGGAAATGAATGTTTATTTATAACCTATGTGTACATTTATCTTGCTAATAAGAAGAAAATCCACAGTGGTTAACAATCTCACAATGACAAGAAGAAGAAGAATGTATTTTACTAAACTCAAATTTAACATTTACATAAGAGGCATTTAAAATACATTTAAAATTTCATTGCAACTAAACCAGTCTATTTTTAAGTATGGACTCACTATATGACTTTTACATAAATTTAACAAAAGCAATATTAACAGTAAAGATTTAAAGAAAAAAAAAAATCAAACCAGCACTCCATTGGAAATCACCAAATATAAAATTAGAACCAGATTTCAGCTTCTCCAAACCAGGAACCTTTCAGAAAGTAATGAATACTTTCCCCATTTCATTTCATTCCAGTTCAGATCCTGACTAATTCAGCTGGTTTGTATGAACAGCTAAATGAAAAAGCTGAGAACAGTGAGACTGAAGGAGCTCTATTTTTTTTCAAAATATTGAAAGAAGTATATCAGAATCAGTTCAGACTAATCAGTTGGTCGAAACAACTAGCAATATATAATATTGTTTGTTAAATACCGGGTTTACAAGTAAGTAAGTTTTTGTGACAGATTTGTAATAGACGTTTCTTAAATATCTAATAAAAATGAGGACTTTTAGTTCAAATAATTTATATTTACTTTCTGTGCATTTTAATTCTTTTCTAGTGTTCTCTGGAATAAAATGATACAAAATTAACACAATATGCTTCATTTTTAAGATTACATTCTCAAAGAAGTATACCTGAGAATCAAAATAGAGGGATGACATAAAAGTACTATAATAAAGGTTGATAAAAAAGGGCAGCATTACACTTAGAAGAAAAACTGAATCAGAAATACTAACATGGTTGAAGATGGTAACTTTAAAAAGTTAAACTGAACCGGATTACCATTTATCAAAGAAAAAGCATTTGTTGTTATTTTCTTTTAACAAAACTATAACACTTGTAAATATATTGAGGGAGTTCCATTTTAAAGAAGTGACTCAGAATTCTAATTTACTAACATCTCAATAAACATCCAGATATTAAACAAAGATGACCAGGTTTGAATTTTAGCACTCCATTAAGGAGAAGTTCACACTTCTGTGTACCACTGATTCCCTATCTGCCATACATTTCTTACCAGAAGTTATATCACATTGCAATAATCAAACTGAAAATGTAACTGCAAGTGTTGCTGAAAGTGGATGACAAAATCTTCAAAGTGGATAAAACTCAGGCACAAAGTTAACTGTTATCTCAAGCCAGCTATAAGCAATGACTTCAAGAACTTTTTCCTTTAATTGTAAGACAGAAAGAACAAAGTATAATTTAGTCTGTGCTTGTTATTTAACTGGTTGCTCTTAAGCAATGTTTTCCACACTCCTGTTTATTCCCGTATCATCACAACACACAGACTCTTCCACATTCCCTGGAACGCCACAACCCCAACGCCTCCATTCGGTATCTACTACTGACATATTCCAATTTGGACAATATTGTCATGGATTTTCCCTGATTAAGTTCCCTGGTTAGTCTCGTATCATTACATAAATTATTAATTAGGAACACCACAGTATTAAATCAACAGAATTCTTAATCAATCATCTGAAAAAAATACACTCTCACTCCAAGCAGGATCTTAATTATCAGCAATCACGTACTGTCAGAGATTTTGTTCCTAAATTAGAAGACTGAATTTGGCCCAGAATTTATTTTTTGTAAATGTTACATTTTATGGACTGATAATTGCACTTACATTATTCGACAACATTGATATTGTATTCTTGGCTGATAAGTAAAAACTTCCCATAAACAAGGGGGTTTTTGTGTTCTTTATTCTGTTCTTCAATCAGGTTGAAATTGCCAATCAATATAAAATCATTGTTTTGTGAAGAGATCACATTTGTTTAAAACCTTGAGTTGTCCTCAACTGTAATGCAAGAAGAATGCAACATTCAGACTTTCTGGGCATGTAATCTGGCATTGTTTATATGAATGTATACTTTGAAAAACAAACCTATTTTCATTGTAATTCAGCAGCATAACATTCAAAAAGGAATTCACATTGAACAATAATTTTGATTTCTCTTTAAAAAAATATTAGTAATCTGGAACTTCTTACTAGTCTACCTGAAAGCAAAACATTTGTCTCAAAGCTGTGATTTTTTTTGTAGTTGCTAGCTCATTCTAAACACTAGGTATTCATAAAGGCTTGTATTTATTTTGAGTTCACAGGCTGGAATTAAAAAGTACTGTTTGTTCTTATTTTGTAAATAACTTGTCAAAGCATTTGAGAGAAAAATAGTAAAAGAATATGCAATGCATTTTCAAATAAAAATCACTCATTACAGTTCTAAGTCAGCATGCTGTAAGCATCTGGTGGGAACATTCATTACAAAGTCTACAAGAAATGAACATTTCCTCAGTAGAAGGGTATGGAAACCGAAATATAGTCATCCTTTGAAATCATACGTGAGCTTTAATCAATATGTAATTTACAATTAAGCAATTAGTTTCTGATTTACAAGCATTACAAGCATAATAAATACGATTAACCTAGTATTTCAGACACAAATTAGCACAATTAGTACACCCCACCTATATGCCACTAGGAATCTACGTACATTTTTCCATTTTGATTTTTAATTGGATATGAAACATAGCTCTAACACACAAGTAAAGATCTAAAGCTACATTAATTAAGCACTTATATGTTCATTTTAAAGCAATGATGCCAGTGTAATGTTTTGTGTCTATTTCTTTCCATTGACTATAATGAGGGTCTAGACAACGTTCTCAGATCTTCTTATCTACACTGTGGGCATGTGAAGTTAGGTGAGATGAACCCTGTCTTGGGTTTCATAAAGTCACTTTCTAATACCTGTTTCTGACAAATTGCGTTCCTTCTGCAATACTTTTGGACAACATTTGACCTAGTCTCTTATTCTTCATGATTCTTGTGTTATTTAATTTTTATTAATGTATTCCTTGTGCATTTGTTTAACTGTCCTTCATATGTTAAACAGGTATATAAAGCCGTATTTTCCTATCCTTATCTGTCTAAAAAAAAAGGATAAATCAAAACAATTATGTATGAACTTAGCAGAGTTCAAAACCTAATTAATGTTTCAGATGGTGACAGAAGGAGGTTTGCCATTCAGTCATGCTATTTGGCAAAAAGATGTAATTCCTAGACAGCAAACGCCTGTTAAAATTCTCTGTGTATCTCAGATAAGTCAGCTAATAATTCCTGTTCACTCTTAAATATGGGGTGTACCAATTAATTTATCTTGTTCAGGACTCTGAAAGAAAACAGATTAGACATTTGAGGTTCAAGAAAAACATTTCTAATTGAGTTCAAACTCAATCTTTATTTTAATTCTGTCAGTGAAATAACTGATTTCAGTTCAACTGGAACATTACAAAGTTTTAGTTCATCCATGACCGCTTAGAACTCTGTGGAAAGTAGTCTCCAACTCCATTTAAAAAACAAAAAGCTATGTGTCTCCAAGCATCATTTTATATAAATATATGTATCAAGTTCACATAATACCATACTACAGGACAAGTTAGCTCTTCTAAAAGCAAAATCTATGCAAACATGAAAATCTACACATGGTTAATAAACTCTTAAAAACCGAAGACTACACATGTTCAGATGAGTTGCATGAAATAAATATTTTGGAGTGCTTTATCTTAAGAGTACTCCACCACATCACAGTTCCTACATATTAACGTGTAAGACAGGTGAAAATGAAGACACACAAATTTAGCTATCTGCATGGAACTGCCCTTATTCAAGAGGGGAAAACAGATCTGGAAGCACCAGTCACAGTTAAGGGAGAATCTATTAAACTCAAATTAGGAGAGGCAACAGAGCATCCCAGCTCAGCCTGAAGTAAATGCCCATCATCTCATCAGTTGTATCACTGATCTGAATGACACCTTCAAACAGCATCAAACAGCAGCCTTTACCAAGGCACAAAGAAATTAGTCTTCCATAAAATAAAAGAGAAAATCCTGGCATAGATAAGTAATTGGATAGAAGATGGGAAATAATAAAAGTTAAGATGAGTAAAATTAAGTTGTATTAAGTCATTTATGAATTTAAGATAGGGCTCAGTGCCAGAAACTGCAGGCCTTAATAAAAGCAAGCAACCAGACAACAAAATAGTAAACAATATTCAACACAGATAAACATAAGATGATGTGCTGATGTGAAAACCTCCCCCAGCTTTATTTACATGATGATAGACATGGATGACTAATGACCACTAAAGAATCAGGTCTTGGGTCATAAAAGAGAGTTGAACAAAACCAACATGTTAAAAGTGATCAAAAAAACCCCAAATCTAATATTATCAAATGTTAGAAAAGAGAACAAAAGGAGAGAGCAGAAATCATGAACACACCAGGTATGTTGCACCTGGCTCTGGTATCTGTGTGCTGACCTTCTCTGCCCCAATTCCAAAGCTACAGTAAAACTGGAAAACATGTGCAAAAACGGCAGTGAGTGTGATCAAATGCAATACTTTTGACTAACCTGACTACTACACATTAGCCTGGGGAAGAAATGACTGAGAAAACATTCAAAAGAAGTAAATAAATCTGTCACAAGGAAAAGATAAACAGAGGATGATTATCCATTTTCTCTTTCTATATGAATATAAGATGGTACCAAATGATGCTGATGTTGGGTTGATGTGACTTTAACAAGGGAAACATTTCTGATACTGAACTAAAATACTGGGTAGCTCCTTATTAAATAGTCACTAAACACTGTGAGAATTGCATGAAGCAAGGAGCCCAGCAGAAATACATAAAAATGACTGAATCACAGCTTGTGGGCACAAAAGGACTAAGTCACAACTGCACTCACTACATTCCCACATTTTTGAGCATTATGTTATAAACTTAACAAAGATCTTTAAAAACAGGGCTACTGCAATTAATATATTATTTTGGCTGAAACAGAAGCTTCTGTTATTGCATGAATATACCAGAGGAAAGTCTCCACTTCCTGATAAACATGTCTCAAGCAGTCACTGCTACTTTCGTAAATGATGTCCAAGTTAACAAGTAGACAAAGCAACAAGGGTGGATCAGTATGATCCATACTGCAGGTCCACCATTCACTTCATATATCCCTTGGTGGATTTTACTTCAGTCTTGTCCAGTGTCTTGGATGTACTCTAGATGATGGAGCTCATGTGATGTACTCTTGAAGAGCATCTTTCAGTTTACTTTTATCTAAAGGCATCCGATCTACGCATGCCAAGCCAGTTCTCCAATGTAAACCCAGGCACAGTAGCACAGATGACTGGAAGATGTGCCTCCAAAGTGCGCTCCTCATACAAATCAAAATTAAAACAATAATTACAGAATTATCTAAAATTATATTGCAAATAAAAAAAATAAGAAGGTGGGTAATGATATTGTCATGTCATCTTTGTTTTATTCTCCTAGAATGAAGTTGGGATGCATAATAAAAGTAAGAAGCATCTGATCACAGAGCAAAGCAACTCATATTAAGGTGGTGCTAGATTAGTGACACATATCGAGAAAAGATTAGTGAATGCCTCATAAAAATAAGATTAGCTTAAAGTTACTGTGATTTGAATGTCATAAAATAAATTGTTTGAGGGAAAGCAATGAATTCAACAAGTCTGACTTGCACCTATGAAATACTAACTTGAACTGAGTGAACTTGCTATTTCAAACTATTTGGTTTTAATTTAGAAAAAGTGCATAATAAAGTGCAACCAAATTGCTGACATTTATTTGTGGACTTCTAATACTATCATCTAATCGTTCAGAATCAGAACTCAAAATTTGAGAACTGTATTAGCATTACCTACTCGACCTTATTGGAAATGTTACAGTTAATCTTAACATTGCAAACAAGGTCGCTAGCGGCTTTATTTTTATGTCGTATCTTTTTCTAACCAAGAAAATGAAAGACATGTTAACGTGTTTTTAATGGAAGGGTTAATATTTCAACCAAAGCTAAAAAGAATTGCTATTGATTTTGAAAAAGTTCTGTGAAGTTCTAATATTATGACGTTCTTTATGCTTTAAAAAAAAATTCTGTAATGAATTTTTGTCTAATGTCCAAAAGTTTTTTGCATACTTTTTGCCTTTTATTTAGCATCTATAAAATATAACTGTGGCACATAAACCCATTATTTTTCAAAAGGCAACGAAAGTTACTATTTATGATTGGATTACTCAACTATTAATTAAAATTATTATATGGAAAATTTAAAAATTATTTACTTACATCGTTCAAAACTTCTGCATTAACTGCTTGCTGGGGGTATTACATCACTTTTACAAAAGTATTTATTTGAACATTCTGGTTTTTCACATTACTCGTAAGGGCTAGATAAATTCAAAATTCTGTATTTTATCAATTCTGTCAGCACACAATAGATGAAACTTTCAGAATGTTTATTGGCTCAGCAGAGATCCAATCTGGGGTAAAAATTGTGTTGGAGTAGTAGTAGTGTAGATCTAAGTATTAGTAACTAACAGAGTAATCGTTAGCTGTAAAATTCGCAACACCATCAGACCAGGATTTCATCAAGGTAAAAATAATCGGTCATTTTAAGTACCACTTATAATTACACCTTCATTACAAACACCTTGTTTTAGCCTTCTCCATCTCACAAACTTTGATGGTTTTGAGCCCTGGTCAATGAAATTCAGCCTCCTTGGCTTCAATGTGTGAAAAGGAAGAATAGTTTCAATTACAACTCTACTGCCTCTTTGAGGAGTAGTTCAATAGCTCAGAGTCTCTGTTCCTTAAACTGACCCACCACTGCTCAAATGGAGGGAGCATTCCCATTTATACCTGTAGATTCAGACATGGGACAAACAGGTTACCTCTGGATATGATGGGAAAAGAATTAAGAGAATAAAACTCAGTGAACTCAGCAGCAAAAGACTCCAATAAATTTCAACAGCCCGACCATTTTACCTATTGATGTACCTAAACTGATTTTACTTTCATAGCATAACTTTGCACATGATACTTAGAGTTTATTTGAAATCTCACAATGTTTGGTATTTTCCTTAAATTTTCCACTGTTGGAATCAATAAATTTTACCAGAATTCTCCTTAACAAACAAATAAACAAACAAACAAACAAAACAGTTCTCATGGATACAAATCAAAAGTTTAAAAGCCTAAAACCTTAAAGGTCCGGAGCACAAAAAAAATATAAAAATAATAGAGCATATCTTTTAAAAGCCCTCCTAATACATAAAAGCCAAATAGCAAAATTTAAGGTGGCCAACTTGTGATTTCATGAAACTATTTAAATGTCATGAAGTTTTTTAACTGATACTGCAAGAGCTAAAAGCTTTCTTTTCTGCTTTCTTTCTTTCTCTGTTGGCAATATGTATTGCTACAACACTCGTATACTTACCCTTACATCTGATCCTCATTATGAGTGGAGTCAATTCTCAGTCATGGTTTTCATAACCACACTGAATAGCTGCTCCATCGTGAGCAGTTAAGCGGGATTCTACAGCGGTTCACAGAAACCTGTTGTTGAGGCTTATTGTCAACAAAAAGCACTTTCTCAGTGATGGCAGAACCTTTTTATAGAGCTGGAAGGATGAGTCACAGTGAACGAAGTGTACGACAAATTTAGCACTACTTTGTGTTTATGCTTTATTCACAGAAAGGAATGACATTTATAAAACCCTTCATCATTTGGACCTCTCTACTCAAACAAAATTCAGATTAGGACTTGGTCATGTGCTGGTTGCTATTATTTTTGTTGTTTGGAACTTCTTATTCAATACTATCTGGTTTAGGATATAAATCGTGACATTAGAAGTGTGTTCCTTGCCTGAGTGACCCAAACAGCAGAAGGTGGGGAGGGTTGTGTGTTTGTCATCAAGTTTGCAGCTTTTACTGTTTCTTTCTCTGTTGCGTTCAGAAAACAACTCAAAATGGTTCTCAAAATTGCTGACAAATTGTGAAGAAAATCTTGCTGATGTGCTTATGAGCAAAGATTGGTGCTTTTTTTGCTAGAAAGAATCAAATGCTTCTTAACTTTCCCCTTCTGAAATCTCAGGCATACCTATTGCAGAAAAACACACAGAGTCCTCAGATTACTCTGAAACCTCTAACTACTATGCGAACCTCATACGTAACATCAAATAGGAACACAGTGACTACCGTCTGATCCATTCCTAACCAGAATATGGGTATTTATTCTTGCGAGGGCTTTGGGCTATATTTTTGCAACCCATTTTACTGACAATAAACTGTATTCTATAGAACACATAGAAAACTGATCACAGAATTTAAGACTGGTAAAAACCTTTCGGTTTCTTTTGATTTCTTTTACTTGGTCATTTAAAAGAGCAACTTCAAACTATTTGTAAATGTGTCTGACATATTACTCCACAGATCCATAGACAGTTGCTAATAACTTTGATTCTCCAGGAGGACACACAGAACAGTGACAACTGGTACAACTGTTCATGTTTTGACTTAGTAAATTCAAAACTACTTAAAATTTTCCAAGCTATGAAATACAACTTCTTCAAGTATTTTTAGGTTGTTTTCTGGATAATGTGGATAGTGCTCACTCAAACTCTAAGGGACTGCCTTCCCTCCTTCCAGACAAGAAAAGGACAGGAGGAGTGTTAATATAGGTAAACATATTTAAGTACCAATAACATGTTACCGTGATGAAGCAGCTATGAAGCCACTACTTTTAGGAGCACATTAAGCTTTAATCACCAAAAACACAAACTTACTTTACAATTCCCACATTTGCCATCTTTCTTTAAAAATACTATTGTATGGCCAAAAAAAAAAAAAAAATGTAATGTACATTATTATATTCTTTCAAAAATATTTTAATGTCACAGAGTCATATTAATTTATCCACATTGCAAGATGTGTATTTTTCATCTTTATTTTAACCATGGCTAGAGAACTTGGTTTTCTCTTTTTTCTTCCAAGTCTACAGTAGTTCCGTTTCCATATGGTATAATATACAGATATAAGCTCTAGTATAAGCAATTGAACTTTTCACACCCTCAAAAGCCGCAAAATCAGATGGTCTGTGGTTTTTGCAGCTGGTGCACTGCACTCATATTGGGTAGTGTCATATGAAAAATATTTCACTCCCCAAGCCCTAAACAGAGTCACCCATTAATGAAATGCAGGCAGTACAATGAGATCATATAAGGTATAGATTTCAACAGCCATACTAAAAACAGTGAAGGAACACTGAACAAGAACACAAATCAAGTTCCTCTGCCAGAACAGGATTTTTTTAAAGGAATGTCTTCTTAGATTTAACGTTTGCTTTGAAAACAACTGCTAACCACTACCCAGAAAAACCTTTAGTACAAGTGTTAGCAGACTAAACAATCACAATTTGGCAGAGGAAAAATAGTAAATAACTTCAGACATAGTTACATTACAGGATGTCTCACCCTAATATACCACTATCAAATCACAAAATTATTTACTTAATACCACATATGGAATCTGCTTACTTAAGAAAATAAGCTGTCACCAGCAAAACTTTGTTTAAAAATAATTTCAGGGCTGAGGTTTATCAAATTTCACTTTAGTTTGTTTTTACAGAAACCTAAAAAGAAAAAAAACTAAGGCAATCTAGTTGCAAAAATATTATAGTAAGCCCACTTACACAGACAATGTATTCTTAGGCAGTTTTTTTAAACTCTCTTACTAGTACTATTCATTAAAAGAATGGCCACAACTTTGCAATGTATGTCACAACATTTTATTTCAGTAACATGTATCAGAATATATAATTTCATTTCTGTCTTTCCCAAATGATACCCATCTGTTTTCCTCAATCTAAAAGCCTTCTTCCACTAGGAAAAGCCTCGGCGGCAGAAACAAACACCAGGCAATACAGCCAAAGTAGTCTGTGGATTTCATTCTCTTCTCACTGACTCCGATACAACTCTGTGGACTTCAGTGGCCTGAATATGACAGCTGTAACTGAGTTATCAAGCTCTGTGCAACTACTTTATAAGTCTAAGGACTATAGCAGGTTTGTTCTATCTGGGGAGAATATCCAGGGGAAAAGTATATCCAAGCAAAATAGGTTATAGCTTCTATCTCCCTCAACAGCCAATACTGGTAACAAATGGCCAACTACATTTGTATCTTTATTACACATTTATTTAGCCTATAAAATAACAGCATTCAGAAAATCTCATGCAACTGGGCTAACCCTTAAATATAAATATAAATATAAATATAAATATAAATATAAATATAAATATAAATATAATGGACTAAGTGCAATTTAGTAACTGGAAAACAGGAGACTTGAGAGGTTTTTTCCCGCTGCTCCTCGCTCTTCTCTGCTTTTCTTCTACAAGTAGAAGAAAAATTTTCACCAAAATGCTTTTGAAAAGCAACTTTGTAATTTATGCATAGGAAATTGTTATTTTTCTCTCTTTGCAGTACTGACCCATGTAGTAATTTATATTATTTTAATTGTCCAATATTGGTCAGCATAGAAGAATTACTAAAGGCTGTGTCTCTTAGACAAACAAGTACACAGTGCATGAGATAAATTCCTCTATTTATCTGCATCTGTTGTCCATAAAATGTTTATATCCCTCTTTCCTGCCACCTGGCAATAAACTCTAACTTATACTTGGAACACTACACGAGTCAAAATAATCCATAGTACCACAGCTCAACACAGAGATTTAAATATGAGCTAAGAATAGAGCTGCTTTCGTACTAATCCTGTAACAGTACTGATGCAAAAGCCTAGCAGGAGTCATAAATACCACATCTACCAGGAAACAAAATTCTGCACATTTCCCAGTCACGTATTTTGCCACAAGTTTCCAGCATTACAAACCATCTGTTTAAAAAAAACAAAACAAAACACCACACACACCAACCAAACGCAACCATACAAAGCAACAGAATCACGGAATATATCAGGTTGGAAGGAACCCATAGGCATCATTGAGTCCAACTCATGGACTGTTAATATTACTGTTAATTAGTAATTATTACTAATTAGCATCAATAGTAGTAATAATAAAAAACCAGGAGCTGACCTTTACTGTAACCTTCAATTCAATGGCAGAATGTTAACGGTGTATGTAAAGTTCTCTAATACCTCTTGCTATAAGTATTTCATAAGAAATTGTACTACACACCATGATCATAATGCTTTAATATATTATTTTTAAAGTTACACAGTAAATATACCTAGTTTATTTCACACCTTCAATAACAGGTCTTCTTAAACAAAATTATTCTAGAACTGACTTAAATCTAGAAAAATTGTTCCTCTTAATTGAGACAATTATATAAAGTAAAATCAGAAACAATGTTCTCTAAATAAAGTCTCTAAATATTTTTTTTAATACACTATCATGGTTCTTAAATATAAATGTTAGAAATTTTTAGAGTAATTTTGCCTATAGCAATAAAAACTCATCACTGTGTGTTCAAACAAAATATCGAGGCATACAATCTACAACCATCTTTCACTTCCACCTGGTTTAAAGCAAACTATCCCACTTGACTTCATTGAAAAATACTTTCTGTGTGTTAGCTTGCAGAGCACCACTCCAGGACTTCAAAGCAAGAATGATACAAAATTAACATCAAAAATATGTTATGGATTAGAATGGATTAGAAACAGGCAAATCAGTAAGTCTCAGAATGTAACTGCAAACACGGAGTTATATTAAGGGCGTTTGTAAGAGATCTGCTGTGATAGGTTACTGGTCCCATACTGTTTACACTTTCATCAATGACCTTTCAGAAAATGCATTACTGATGACGTTTGCTGACAACACAGCAAATGATAATGAGGAGAGCCAGCTAACAGAATAAGATGATCCAAACCTGTGCAAATTCTCTACTTAAAAGGAATACTTTTCCTGCCACCGCATGTGTAAAGCTGTACTTACAGCTACTATACAAAGAAAGAAGACCATTTTCAGAGGATGAAACATGGTATCTTAGAAAAATTACAGACTTGGAATGACAATGCATAGCTGAGTCCCATGGCAGACTAGTCAATTGGGCAAAGACCCCTGACAGCAGAAAGAATGAGAAAAGGAAGGTTATGGTTTTTTTAAATCCCAAGGTAACATAAGCATTGCAGTTCTAATGTTCACTGTGAATTGGAAGAGTTTAAAAGACAATCCAGATAACACAAAGACATTTCTTATATATTGAACTCCAGGAGTATTCCTCTATTCAGGTTCTCAAAAGGAAGGTTAAAAATACGTGATAAACACAAAGTTCTTCACTTCATCACATGAAGATCCAATGACTGTAGTTTGAACCTAGAGACACTCAGATGAGAAAAAATACTCCCTTCTTTAGCACTGAGATTAATTAGAAAATGTCTATGGATAGAGTAACATTTTAAAACTTCAGTAGTTACCTTGATCTCCAGTAGACTATCTTAACTGATCTGCCAGCCAGATGAAGAAAACATGTAAGCAGTGGCTTTAGCCTGAATAAAGTAACTGCCTTTCTGTATGAAATGCGATTGCCTGTTACACTCTTCTGCAATCCCATTCCAAAAGCAGCTCAAGGGTCCAGCACCATTATCTTTTAAGATAAACATGCAGCGATTTTACCATGACTATGGGAATGCATGATGATCCAGCTGCAGTTCATGCTGATATTAAAGCCATTGCAGATTATCTGATCACAAGGAATTCAATACTGGATCAGACAACACAGTTACCTGAATTGTACCCTTCTGTTTAAAGTAAAAGAGGAGGTGCAGTCTGTAATGTTACCCACTAAAACTATCCTATTTACATTGCAAAAGAATGCAATTTGAAAATTTAAGCATATCTAATAAAAGAAGAAGTAGACATAATAAAATTGTGTAGTAGTGATCTCCTCTGAGTAAGGAAATAGAATGAACTGAAAATGAAAATCAGTGTCTATTGAAGATCAGAAGACCAGGCAGGAAAACTAAAAATGTTCACTGATACATCACAACATCCAGTCAGTAGTAGTCTTACCTGAGAGCCTTAATAATCTGGAAATGAATGTGAATACCAGCACCAAAATTGGCAGTTTGTAATAAATTGGAAAATGCTGAAAACTGCCAATGTAAAGATAGAAATTATTGTTTTAAAGAAAGACCTTAAGGAAGATTAAAAATACCAGTTCAGCAGCACATCACAAACTTTTACAACTAGAAGAAAGTTAAGAAACTCTCAGATTCAGTGGGATGGAATAACCCTCATAATAATATTCAAACAAACCTACATGTGCTCCTGGATAGCAAATCAGATATGAAAGTGAACAAAACATAGTAACATGGCAGAGGACAGAAGCACAACACAGAAGCGCAAAAACATGGAAGTACCTTCATCTGGAAATGTCCTGTACCCTCTACATGTTTGGTGAGACATTATTTACGCTTAGCTGGAGTCCTGGTGTACTGTAAAGCCCAAGGGTAGCTGGAGTCCTGAAGGATTGTAAATCTTAACAGAAGAGCTGATTCTTTACTTTCCTCCAGCACACAGCACAGGAGAACCTGTGCTCATCAAAGCTACTGCTCGGATTCCTCTGTGAACAGCCACAGCAGGCCAAGTAAACAGCAGAACAATGAACAGAAGAAAAAAAAAAAAAACAAAAAAAAAAACAAAACAGTAAAAAAGCAGAAGAGGAAAAGACTGGGCTTTCAGACTAAATGATTACTCAGGGAATAGAGAAGCTCTGGATCTGACCAGAAATGTCTGCTGTAAAACAAACTACAGAAAAGCTGGAACACAAGAGGTTCCACTTAAATTTGAGAAAAAACTTCTTCTCAGTGAGGGTGACAGACACTGGAACAGGCTGCCCAGGGGGTTGTGGAGTCTCCTTCTCTGGAGACATTCAAAACCCGCCTGGACATGTTCCTGTGCGACCTCACCTAGGTGTTCCTGCTCCAGCAGGAGGATTGGACTAGATGATCTTTTGAGGTCCCTTCCAATCCCAAACATACAGTGATACTGTGATACTGTGAAAAGTAGTTGGTCTAAATAGCAATGAGTATTTTAATTGTTTGTAATAACCAATAAGCAGCAATTATATTTTATTAAACTCTTTGCTTAACAACAATCATACAAGATGCATTGATCTAACCACATTTAATTTATACAGAACAGGAGAACCATGCAGAAAGCTTGCAAGTATATGAAAAAAACACATGTCAATGAGAAAATTTCACTTTTCCAAACTTTTCACCAGCTCTGCATATAATAGTTCTTCATATATAAAACCAAGGCTACTGAGGAGACCTTCTTTTGACTTGTTCTCAACTCCAACATCAGAATTTATAGCAAGCCAATGATTAGTTGTGTATGGTGTGTTAACCTATTAAAACTTAACCTAAAATATTAATATAAAGAGGATTGTTCAAAACTCTGTACCTACAGAGACGAGACCCTCTGTTGGTTTCCTCCTCTGAGCTTCAGAGTGCTGCCATGTGCTTTGTAACACCCTTGAAGAACCCAACCTGCTTCATTTTCCTACCCACCATCTCTAGATGACAGCAGCAGCTGAGGCTCCAAGCGTCAAGCCATTTGCAGTGAGGCTAGAGTGACTACTCTAACACAAATTCATTTTTAGTTATAAAAAGGAGAATTTCTCTTCCCACCTGGCTTTCAGAAAAAATGGCTCTTCTTTAGTAACCACATGTAGAGATGATGACAGATGTCAAATTGTGGTTCAGCTCCTAAATGCTCAATCCAATGAGAATATTGCTGAATTAAAAAGAAATTTCAGAATATTTGTTGTATTTCAACCAGGTTCAATCCCTTCATAAGCATGGATGAGGACATGGTCCTCATTTCTTGAAAACAAAATAAAACAAACACAATAAAACACACACTATCTGAGCCGGGGAAATTAAATAACATGGCAAATATGACTGAAAGCCAGACTGTTTCCATAGTTTCCAAGAGGAAACGAATATTTATGATCCTGATTTTGCTGATAGGTGATCATATCAAACTACAAAATAGCAAAAATAATTCCTAAAAGTAAGAGCCACATTAGTTCAAATAACTGGAATAGCATGACAAGAACTGGCCTCAGTAAATACCATGATATTCGTAGCTTCTCCAGATGTTTCTCCTCCCAGTGCACCATGGAGAGAGCGTTCCTGAGCTGCAGGGTAACAGGGGCTGCTGCAGAGGTGGCACCCGGCGAGCAGGGGCTCTTGCAGGATGGGGCAATGGAAGTCACATCAGGGCAACCCAACCTTCAGGTCTCCTTCTCTCAACTCAGAATTAGAGAGGAGAGATCCCTCAGAAGATCTTTAGTAGGACAAAAAACGAAACATGCAGGGGGAACCAAGACACAGGGTAGATGGTTGGAAGAATCTGTAGAGGCAGCTGCAACATCAGCTCCCTGAAAGAAATTTCAGTAGATTTTACAGGAACAACTCTGTCCTATTTTGGTTGGACATTTAGTCCAGCTCTCTCTTGTATCTCTCACCATTTCTTGCCATAAAACTTAAGCACATACCTCTTAGTTTCTTCTCCCTGGCCCTCATTTAATTTCAGCAATCAAAGCAAAACAGAAAAAAAAAAATGAACTAACATAATTAAAATCATAAGACACATTCACATGATAAAATAGCTGGTACCCTCTTATTTCCTTTCTCTGATCATCACATTTCTAGGCTTTCTTCTGGAAGAAGGTAAGTGAGATAACTAGTTGTTTTCAAGCAGAAATCTAGACACAATTAAAAGGACAAGTGGTTCCTGGGCTTGCTTCAGGTCAACAGCACGGAGCTGAACCACGTAATCCTTGGTGCTCGAAAGCTGGAGCCTGCAGCATCCTTCTGCAAGAATCCCATGTGCTGTAAGACAGTGGCCACATTGTTTCAGGGACTCTGAACCAACACTTCCTTCCCCAAAATACAAACTCTGCCCTAAGTCACAGTGGTAGCACACCTGATTCAAAAGCTAGACTTACACTGGGCACAGGTTCAAACATCATATTGGAATTGCCCATTACCATTTATTCCTGGCAACTATGTTATTTAATTGTACCTATTCCTGTCAACTGTTAATGGCACTGTCTCGGGCAATGCTCGGTCGCCCACAGGCTGTGAGCCTGCACAAAGCAGGGACTGCTCCCAAGACACAGTATGATGGAGGCCTCCCTGTTTGGGCAGTGGGGATGGGCATTGAAGGGAGACTGTTGAGATAAGGACAGCGTGTCACTGTGCACTTTCCTCTGGAGGTGGAGAACAGCCCCTGGCTCAAAGAGACCCAGGCCACAAGCTCCACACAGGTCAGGCTGCTCAGCCACGGGCTAGCCTGTTTCTGAATGGGCGCAAGTCGCTCCATGCACCCTGGCTGGGCCCTGTGTCTGCTCACTGGGATGGCCCCTAGCACTGTAAATGCAGCCGCATGATTCTCCACGTGCTGATGTGCGCTATTACACTTTCTCTATTTTCCTCCACACCCTATAAAACTTATGGCGGGGTCTCTCTGATACCTTCTGATTTTATACACTAACATTACCACACTAAATATGAGTTGATATTCACCGTGTTCTGTAGGACGACTCACAATTACACTTCTATTCACTGTTTCCTTGTTAAGAAGTTTGGATTTGTGGCTGTAAGTGTGAAACACAGGCAGGAGAGGGGAAAACATACCAGTGTTCAGAAGTGGTGTGCACTAAACAACAAAAGCATGTTTACACATTATTCCTAACACTATACTACTCCTCTCATATACATCTTTACCAAAAGTCCAAGGGTTTGGGCTTTTTACAAGAAATGCAAGAACTACGGTAAGAAATATTTTGCTTCCTAAATTCAGTGGCTTCACATAGGCAGGAACACCCACCATATGGAATAGCAGAATCAGCTGGCAATGCTACTTGTCCTTCATATACCGCAGTTTCCTGGGCTGTTTTCTGCACAATAACACCCTGGACAGGCAAATCTCCCTTTGTCCCACAGTGACTCTTATTTGTTACTGTAGCAATAAGAGTATTTCTGTGTGCTGCTCCCTGAGACAATGAAAAGTTCTCACCACAATGATTAGCAAAGACTGATTTTAAAATAAAGTAAAAAAAAAAAAAAAGAAAAAAAAGAAAAAAAAATCAAGTGCAGACACAGTACTTTTGTAGGACTTTTTCTCATGTGCAAACTAGAAGATGCTGGTACCTATTGAAAATCATGAGCTATCAGGAATCCAGCTCAAATAGCGTCCATTACATTTCCACACACAAAATTTCTACCCAAACTGGGGAAGTCTGCTGCTTTCATTAACAATAGACATTAAAGGACTTGAGCTGAAAACTGTGCAAAATTCATAATAACTAACACGAACTGTGGCAGAACAATCACACCATAGTGCCTCTAGGAAATAAGTAGAAACAAACTATGGAAACAGATTAGGGAAAATGGTTACAATCACTGACTGTACATGTTTAAAAGATAAAAGGATCATTTTGTCCCACTTTTCAGTCCTAATACTTAAACTATGGCGAAAGAAGAAAATAAAATACAAAGAAAAAAATCTTGAGTGTGCTAAAGAACAGCAATCTTATTAATATTGCCTATGAGCGCAAGAATAAACTCAAACACATTTCATTTTCAGAGATTTAATAATCTGCCAAGTAGGGACAAGGGAAAAAAAAAGGAATTGTCCTTATTTTTCCCAGGAAGATCGTTTTCTCTAAAGTAACAGAACGAGCAAAACAATTAGATTACTGAGGTCCTCTTAAAAATTTGTTTTTACAAAGACTTGTTAAACAGACTTGGTTTAAAGTCATGGCCAAACATGACAGGTTTAGAAAGGTTCAGTGTATATTTGAGAACTGACTATGTTCTACGAACTGTTTCATGTGCATTATGTATTGCATACCTTCAGGCAGTATAGGCATCATATGGCAAAGGAGGAAATCTCTTCAGGAATTAATTGTATGTTTTCTTATTTGTTTCTTCCCAAAGGTAAAAAACACCTACATAAAGAATTTATGGTTTTCTCTTCTTTCCTTCTTTACGATGTAGGGAAAAAGCCACAAAGAAATGTCCCCAGATTTTTCTCCCAAAAACATACAGAACAAAGACAGAGGTTACCTGGTTTCTTAAGTTAGACTCAGGAGAATAATCACACCTCTCCCTGTATTTTTTTCCTAAAAGAGATCAAGGTCCAATGAATTGGAAGAGCAACTTTCCAGCTGGAGGAAAGAAAATATTGTGAGTTTTTTTATAGAACCTGACTTTGTTTTCTGAATGAAAGCAAGTTAAATCAAGTTAAGTTAATTTAAATGAATTCTAAAATTTTAGCAAACAGTTTCTCTCCTGTAATTTTCTGATTTTCTGCTTTTCCCTAGTATATGATACCAGCATCCTACTCATTTTCAGTCTTCTAGGAAAAAAATGAAGTGAAATTCAAGAAGGAAAAGGAGAGAGAGAAAACTGTTAAGAACTGAATAAGAACTGAATAGCTACAGGATCAGGAACATCAAATATAAGACAATGATAAGCATTCATTAAGTATTTATATCAGGGCATTAGCCTTTAATAGCACAAGTCTGCATACATGTCGTACTTTCAGAAACTGCAGTGTAATAAATTATAAAGAATAAAAGTAACAGTTTTAGGAAACTCCATTAATAAAAGAAGTCGTGTGGTGCGAGACAATGCATCTGAACGACTATGTTGAAAATGATCGATCAGTGGAAAAACCCACGGACCAGCCAGCAGGCAGGTGTATCTGGTGGCTCCTCCAACAGCCCCTGAACGGGAGGCAAAAGAATCTCCCTTTAAAACGCATTATGCTTTCCCCTTGTATAATCCTAATCTAGCACCTATATCTTGTTTTGTATCACAAAATAATTAGACAGCAGTTCTCTTAGACCAGCTCTATGTCTTTTCCAAACTACAGCACAAATAAGGATCTATGGGCCTTTCTGCTGGTCAGTTATCAGTCAGTTATCACCGGAGTACAACAGGAGACCAAGGAGTGGGAATCTGAAGAGTGGCCTGGTGTATTTATTTCATCACATTTGCTGACTGATGTGTGAAGCACAGCAGCACTTCATTTTAAAGCATTAGCTGTTTCAGAGAAATGTAGAAATATTGGTTTAAAATGTCCATGATCCATGTGAAAAAAATCAGCTAAATATATTATTGCTTCTTATATTACTCATTGAAAATTACTAAAGAGCATTATTTTATTGATAATTATTCTGGATTTATTAATATGTTACAAGGATTATTGTTATGATCAATTTACTGTTCAAATTTATTTTCCCATCCAGAAACCAGCTCAAAGTAGAAAGAGTGTGAATCAGATGGATCAAAGACCATCCATCAGTGTGTCACACACCATGTGGCATTGTGTTTTGCTAAGTCAAAGTCATGCTCCAAGTTTCAAAACTTCAAACAACTGAAATACCACAACATTCATAAAACAGAACTGAGCTACTGGGAGTAAGAAAAAAAATACAAAAAGGTAACAGACCTCAACAGCAGATAGTAAAATTAACATTTCAACAGTTCTTGCCTTTCATCTCAGTCTCCATAGTACATTTTTTCTGGAAAAGCTATGATTTAGGTTTAGAAAGATGCAGAATTACATAAAACATCTGGAATATGGGACAAGGAATATTGGCTTATTATCCCTGGTGGACCCTCCCTATGAAAAATTTAATAGGTCTGTTTTGGTAGTTTTAATCTCCAGAGCACCCCAAGCTATGTTATGGAAACATCATCTTGGTAATTTATATTAGAAAGAACACCTGGTGATGAAAGCAAATATACCCTCTTTAAAATTGTGAGTGATTTTTCTTTAATCCTCAAACTTTTCATCTTCTTAAATATATAATTTTTAACAGCTTGACTAAAAATTAGTTTTTTGTATCTTTGAGACTGATCACATTGTAACCATTGTGAACTTACACTATTTTATTAGAGAGCTACATTTCTTCATTCCTGTCTTCAGAGAACAAGTCATTTTGTCTTTACTTTGACATTGGCCTTTTACAGATTACAGAGGAAGCTCTGTTGAATCTTATATGAATATCACAAAATCACTTAAAATGTTGTCCGTTTATTACTGCACAGCTTTGAACATTAAGGGAAAAAGAACTGTTCAACAGATCGCTACTATTCTTATTCCCATCTCTAATTCTAGCTATAAATAACAATAAATACATACATTTTGTCACAATTTATTCTAGTACCAATTTCAAGTGACAGCATACAGCACACATCAATTACATGAACCCTGGTCTGTAATTGTTTTCTTGGTATCTATTATGTTTAGTATACAATTTCAAAATAACTAGTAAAAACCTATACATGAAAGCAGAGAAATTATTTTCCATTAAAATCATTAACTGTATTCCTCTGAATAGAAATACAGTAAAAATGCAAACTAACTGAAAGGAATTTAGTATACACCTTTCTATTGTCACAGTGCCTTATGGCTTATTAGAAAAACACATTTTTAACTGTTGCTAATTTACTATTTTATCGATAAATGGGAAATTAATGAAGGTACCAGCCAATCGACAAAACAAGTTCCTAGTAAAAATGCTTCATCTATTTTCCAGCTGCAATTAGGTTTCCATTTATTAAATTTCTAAAGAAACAACACATGTACAAATTAATCTGTTTTTATCATGTAAGATGCCTCACTTAAAATACATCCTAATACACGTTTTGTATTTTCTAGCAAAACAGACCATAATATGATAATCTGTAGCCTATAAAGATTTTTCAGAAACATTTTTTTATTAATTTGACACTGATACGCCTCCATTTCTAATATCCCAACCCTGCAACATTTTAAATGCAATTAAAAGTGGTTATGAAAGAGTGTGGACTTCCTTGTGAAGTAGGAAATCACTCTTGTGATTAACATGCAAACGAGCTCATGCTGGCAGAATAGATTGGGGTTTTAAAACCCCAATTACTTTTGTATGATTATCTATTTACCCGTACACAGACTATTTTCATTTTTCATCTAATACAAAGTCATCCTGCTTACATTTTTAGCACAGCAATTAATATTTACAATAATTATGACATCAAGCACCATTGAGAGTACACCAAGTGAATCATTTACCATGTTTTTTAATATATATGTTATTAAGAGAACATCTATGGTAATATATTGCAGAGGATGGAGATATATTATTGGTCTTTATACACAATCCAGCCTAACACAACATTCTATTGGCTTTAAATTTAGTTAAGGGGCATATTATTTTTAGTATCTGACTAAGTCAACTGCTGTTCGTTCAGATTACAGATGCCAAAACTCTCAAGTCTGTAACTGCTTTGTATAAAGTGTAAGGTTTGTTTAAACTTTCACAGTAAAAATAACAATAAAATTACTTCCTCCCGTTTTTCTCTCTTTTTTTGTCCCTTTTTTTTTTCTTTAGTAATAACAGACAATTCTTAACTTTCACTGCCACGCTTTGATTCATACCTGCTACAGAGTGCACATATACACATTTTTTCCAGACTTCTAAAGAAAATTATAATGCATTAATGACAGGAACTATGGTAATGGAAAAAGGTCACTCTCTTTTGAACACCTTCTGTTTTAAACCATTATATATAAAGACATTTGAGAAAGCAAAGAATTAAAAGGCAGCCTTTGTGCAACCCATTACTGAAATATTATAGAATAATCTATATCAAATGTAGTGGAATAGCAGATTCTTTTGGATCTAAATTTACTGCAGCCATAGAAATGCTTTTATGCTTATTATGTATCTGCATGTTGATTCAATTATTAAAAGAACACCTGACAGCAGACTTACTTAATTGAATTAATTAAACTGGATGAATAATCACAGAATTACTATTGTATGAAATTTGTCCTGAAAAGTAACACTGGCATTTTGAAATTGCAAGTAATTTGAATGGTGAAATACACTGAGCAGAGAACTCTTCACTTACTGTATTCTGAAATTCTGCACCTCATACATGAACAAATGGGACATGTAAATGAATAGACAGCTGTACTGAATGCTTTTTTCTTATATATTGTAATTTATTGTGTGAGCCAAGCAACCTCACTGCATCTCGTAAAAACTTTGCAAAAACATTCAAAATAATAGTAATAATTTTTATCTCTTGTTCTAAAATATTACAATGGAATGGACTATCAGATACCAAGAGCAAGGTGTGTAAACCTGTGTAAAAACTGTTCTTCCAACCAGGATTTTAACATGTCCAGCCAAAATCATGAAAATATTGTTTAGTGACTAAATCAAGCAAATTATAGATGTTAAATGATATTTAAAACATTTTAATAGATCAGTACAATGCGCTTCTGCCACTGATTTTAGCAACAGGAACAACTGATTAAATGTTATTACATACTGTATGTAGTATATTCCTTTTAAGGTCTTCCCAAACCATTTTTTATTATTATTTACAAGCAGACTCTGGATGAAGTTCAGAAGAATTTATTACACCCTCTTCTATTTAGTTACATTCCATCATTCACTCGACAGAAAGAAAATTTTCCATGAGAGATTTTTTTAACCCGCATTTTCTGCTGCCCCTGCTCTGCTCTCATACCAAAAAAGACACAGAAGAGCTTCGCGCTGCTCAGTGGAGAAGTTTCCAGAGGCAGGGACATTCCTGGAGTGCAAGCGCCCGGCCTGGCAGACGGCCAAGGCCCAGCTCTTCACTCTGTGTCACCAGTGGGTATTTTTCTTACTTCCTCTTGCAGGTTTTTGGTTTGGTGTGGTTTTGCAATGATCCCCATAAAAGCAAAACATACAAAATGCTCTAATTTGGATAGGAGAGAAAGATGGGACTGGATATTTACCGTACTTTGAAATAAAGTGCAGCATTGTAGAATCACACTCACCATCTTTTTTCACTTTTTTTTTTTTTTTGGTTTTTTTTTTGTTTTTTAATTGGCAATGTGTTCTTTCTTGCTAAATATGAATATTGATCATCCTACAAATAGAAAATATTAATCTAGCGGTGATTATTAATTTATATTACTTAAAAAGAACAGGAACATTTGGTAAGAATATCTATTTGGTAAGAATATCTAAAAAGGAAAATAATATGACATCTAACATCTATATATTATAGATCACTGATTTTTTTTTACATTCATATTTTCCCTCATATTCCTACTTGAACGTAATTCATTTTACGAATGTGTCTGATCCTGCCTCTGACCTTACTACTCTTTAAGCTCTTTTCTGCTCATGGAAAGCTAATTTGCATTTTTTAAAAATGTGTCTGTATTAATGATCTAATTTACCACAAAAAGGCTTTATATTAAATACAAAAAGGACAGCCATTAGCTTTCTTTCCACAGTAAAATCAAAACAAAAAATAAAACATCTCATTTACACAACAATTAACAGGTTTTTTTCCCTAACACAATGCTAAATGAATCTGTACAGTTCAGCATTCATAAACATTATATACTGTGCAGAATTTTTTCTCTACAATCAAAATAAGGAATACTACAAATATGCAAAGTTTTACAAAACACTTTTCGGAGAAATCTATACATTCATTTTAATACCTATATTAATAACCACAGTGGTTAGATTTTTCTTTTACATAAATTATACAAAGTACATTGGCATTACATACCATTTTAATACCAGTTTATTATAGCTTGATTTCATAATATTGGAGGTGGAAATGGAAACAGTGCCATCATGTGATACTTTTCAGGCTACTTCACTTATTTTATTTCCAAGGAGTGAGTCTGTTGCTGCTATACAAATAAGAGTTCCTAGAAAAGCACGCAATGGCAGTATAATTTATTATATGCCGTGTTGTAACTAGATCATTTTAGGTATTTTTTTGCATCAAGTATTGAAAACACCCCCTAAATCTGCAAAGGTAAACAAGCATGTGATCAGTACAAATGCTACCTAGCCCCTTTTATTAAGAGTCCACAAATTATCCAACACAGTCTTCTGAAATTCCTTTCCATTTACAGTCAAGATATTAATCCGAACAGCTTCATTTGCACAAAAGAGCAGAGAAGTTAAATTCACTGGTTTTAATTAGTACTGGGCAGGCTCCTTGGAAAAAAAAAACAACAACTAATACATGCCATTGTCGCAGACGTACAATATCAAAGCCAAATTCGACTCATATTTACTATACAAGATATTTTTAATGAAATCAGACACATGGTCATCTTTTCTTTTGTATTCATTTCATATTGAAATAAAGGCATTTTTCTCCCCAGTGGTCACAATAAATTAGAAAATCCAGACCTGATGTTGAAGACACATATTTTCACTTATCCCTTCCTTTTTCCAGAGATCAAGACAACCATTCGACAACTGCTTGGAATCTAGAAATTCAAGTAATCTATTAAATCTGAAATCCCACTTTACTGCACAACTCACAGCTGCCAAATCTCAAACTTCTTTACAGCAGTGTTGTTTTTTTTTTTTTTAAAGATACATCTTTATACAAAATCAAACCCTTACAATGAATTCATTGATGCATGGGTGAAAGTTGATGAAAAAAACATAGGAATTGTAACTTTTAAAAGCAAACACAGATGCTAAATATTGCTTACGGAGTTTCAGAATTTATAGAATCTGACCAATGACTGAATTCTCTGATATTAAAAATCCTCACACAACTTAACTGCCTACTGTTCCACAGGAAAACTGTTACTGTGTGTTTTTTTGTAAGCACAGGGGTGTGCATATACAGCCATTTAAAAATGTTTAGGTTTCTTTATGCAGGACGCAAAAATTCATGCTACACACATGCAAGCCACATATATGAGTTATGCTCAAGTGTGTTTTGAGCCTGAAACAAACTCAAGGGGATTCTATAAATTCAGTATATTTCATATATCCAGAATGCTTTTGGGTCAGCACTACAGCTGGTGAACATATCCGCTTTTGCTGAACAAAACAATCTCCTCCACCATTAAGAACCTTCAGAGAGCAGAAACGCTAAACATATTTAAAAAAAAACAAACAAACAAACAAACAAAAAAACCCCACACTTCAGTAAGAAAAGAACAGGGACAAATAATGCTATGTTCTTATATTTAATTTGTACTTCTTACAGGTAACATTTTATAAACTGCTTAAACTAAAACAAATTGCATTTATCAGGTCGGAAGGCAGGCCAGTTGCACACTGCAGTATCTATTATCTGTACACCTAGTACAAGGCAGTTCGATCTTTATACTTGCAACCCAGCAAGCAAGTTTTTGAGGAACAGACTTAACAGAAAAAGCAAGAGAGCTATTGTTATTTATTCTCCAAAAGCTCGATGTTTTCATTAGTACCAGCAACAGTCACCCCGGCTCACACCCTGACACTTCTACCTTGACAAGCTGGTTAGAAAACTAATTTGACTGGAATCTTACCAGCAAAAGTGATACATGGAATTCTTTGCATGGTAAATACAACTTAAAGCAAGTTATTTAACACCTAATACAGGGCTTTTTAAAACTTTTTTTTTTCCTTGTTGGTAATTATCATCCTTGAGGGAGATAAATATTTCTCTTTTTCTATGGTTAGGGTTTAAACTTGGTCTCCCCTTAAGGGTGGAACGATCAGTAACAATTTCCAGTCATCATGAGAAACACAGAACTCACATCAGCCCTTACTACCAGTTTTATGTTGATTATTAAATAGATGATGAGTAGTAACAATACGACCTTACAAAATATTGTAAGGATCCTCACAAAGCTGTGCAGAAACAAGATTATAAATCAGATATAATCATAACACTCTAACTACATTAAGCATGAAGCAAAGGGTGGGGGCACTTGCTGGCTGATCAACCAAGACATTTGAGAAAACTGAAAAAGGGAGCCAGAACTCTGCTTATTTTCAGATCCTTTCCCAGTCATCCCTTCAGCAGCCAGCAGAAAAGGAATCTGGATGTTCTTTGTGTTCCATTATTTCCTGTGGTGCTCAAAACAGATGCTCATCTAAGACTGAGACAAACTATGCTGAAAATTAATGCTTTGCACGTAAGTGAAGGACAGTGTTCTGTATTTGCAGAAGTATTTCTGTAGTTTTGAACCATGGGAGAGGTTGCATTACCTTCTGGATGAAAAGACAAAATTGCATTTCTTATCTGCATTCATATTTGTCTATGTCAGAAACTGAGTGTTCTAAAGAGAAGTAAAAACAACAGAATGAGCACTAAATATTTGTAGGGGAAGCTCTAATATCTCACGTTCTTAACTAAGAAGATAGATATGAAATCAGAGACAGTATTGCTAAATTAAATTAAAGAATACAAATATTTGTATGTATCAACCTACAAATGCCCATAATGCATCTCGTCCCACTAAAACACTAGTTTCTTCTCAGGTCATTCTGATTTGGAGGAAGATGGAGGAAAACTCCAAGTTAAACTGACCTTATTTTGGCCATATTGCAGAGCATCTTATTTCTTCGCTCATCCGATATGCAATTCAGTAATATTTCTAATGATACAGATTTCAATTTTGTAATATACTAACACCAAGACAAACGGTACTTTATTTCATAGCTGTAAAAAAGATAAAAGCATTTTAAAAATTTCTTTAGATAAATGTGTTGCCTGGGAGTCTGCTATTTGTCTAATTGTATAGCATCCATCTATTTGCATAAGCCACACAATCTGAAAGCAGATTCCAAAATTACTAATTTAATTGCCCCAACAGACTCAGGTGGATCAACATTAATTGGAACACAACATATAATACAGAACTCAAGAAAATTATTAGCTATTCTGTGTAGTTTTGAAAATTTTAGAAAGCACAGTTTTGACAAGGTTCCTTGCATACAGTTACATGGTTCCTTAACTTGGGAAGAGACTGATGACAGAAGGAAGACTTCCCAGTACTTCTCAAGGCACATGTGAACAACAAACAACTTCAGCTAGTGTATGAGGCTTCCTCAAATAGAAATATCATTATTCATGGTAACTTTCTGACCCAAACAAAATGTCAGATGAAATAAGATACGCTGTCAGAAAAGAAACGTAAGCCATAGGTGGTGGTTTAAAAACAGGTTCACTGGTAGCTGCTGCACCATATTGCATCACCTCAGAGCCGCAGGTTGCCTTATAAAGAGAGGAACACTGTGAGGCGAGAATGGCTGCCATCATTTACTGACACGGTTAGAAACTAGTAGTTTACTCAGTGCTCGTCACTCAAGTTAAAGGGAAGGAACAGCTCAATGTCCTTTTGTGTGGGGACAGCTGAAGCAGGGCCTGAGAGGGAGCAGTGTGCAGATGCCCATGCAGATCTCCAGTTACAGGTTACAAAGCAATGTATGTCAGGATGAATGTGTGACATGGGAACGTTTCACTTAACAATGATGCTCAAAACCATGCAAACTATCAGTCTTCATGAATCAGTCTTTTATAGGGAACTCTAAAGTTTTGTGGAGGAAAAGAAATGTTGCTTTACTAAAGGCTCTACTGAGGTCAAAGAATACCCAAATAAATTCTTATTAAGAAGCCAAGTAGAAAGTTGTAGAAACTGTTAATCAGAAAATACCAAACGAGTGACATTATCAGAGTCAGGGTAACTGAAAATATTTTTGTATTTAATAAGAATATTCACAATCAAAAGGCAGAGATGGTCAACATACGGCTAAATGTGACTGGACATATTTTTCTATCTGTGGACTGACAGACAAAAGGAAAATCCCTAGAGGATGAACTCCTGCAAGCTTTAAGACAGCTTTAGTATAGAGTTTGATGTGTGCAAAAGACACAGGAGGTCCAGTAATCCCCTTATGGTTAGAGAATATATAGTAAAAATTCTATTTGCTTGTAAAGTCTCTTTATTTCACTGGTCTTTCAGATAAAGTACTATGATTAAGTGACACATGGCCTTTAGTAGGACATACTGGATTCTGGAATGATACCCACTACTGGAAACCTGCTAGAAGAAAAAGGACTGATAGAAAGCAAAGATCTGAAGAAAAAAAAAAAAAAGGCAGCTTAATCCCTATGTCACTCATTTTGGGATGGAATATTCCTTCCACTCTTACCTTAAGACTTTTTTCCCACCAAAGTTATCTATGTTGTGTAAAAACTGCCTCCCTCTTGAACAGATACCTACTGCCAACCTTTCTTCTATTTGGACTCCTGTTTTACAGGAAGAGGGAAAACACTCTCTTTTCTAATTCCTTTATGCTACCTGCAGGGTTTCTGAAGGGCTTCTAATAATAATTCATTGGACAGAACACATAATAGTACATTCTATTTCTAAAGAAGCCTCTGATGCTGGTCCCTATACCTAGAAACTCATTGCCACCTGAGGCAAGGCTCCTAGGAAATTAATATAACTCTCAGAAACAACAAGAAGCTCAAGATAAGTTTAAGTGGTCTTCTGTTGTCATTTCTTTAAAGAAGAAACCACAACAAATGCAGTTTCTCTGGAAAGAAACCAAGTGTTTTCAGCCACAAGACAGGAATAACAAAAACACAACATATCAAGATGTTTCTCCGTGTTGTTTTCAATGTCATTTAACAGAAATAAATCTGGCTGCCAAACATGGAAGTTTTGAAAGACAAATGAAACTACTAAGAATTGTATCTATTCAGCCTGTGGATAAACAAGCAGAAACAGGTTTTAAGACAAGAAAACCAGCACTGGCTCAAGATTATGCAGGTGACATTTTTCACTGTGAATCAATTTTCTGTCTTGTCTTAAGAGGAACTTACTTGGATTTTGGCTGTTCACAGTAGTTCGAATGAGCCATAAAACAGAATTCCTGAACACTTGTGCTTACAGATCACATTGCACTTCACAGCTGTTGTGTTTTACCCCAGCAGAGGGTGCATTTAAGCAAGTGGAAAAAAGCAATTTTCTTTTACATGTAGCTTAAAGTGCTTAGGGGTCTTTTCGACTGGCATGTAACACATACATATATTATATTTAAAATATATTAAATAATTCATAACAAATAATTATTAAGTCTCCTGCAATGTTTGTCTCATTTTTTCGTAGTTCCTCATGTGCCACAATGAACAACAGCCTAGTGCTGCATCTACCTGGATGGAAGAGTGAAGTCTGAGGAGTAGACCCAAATTTTACAACATCATGATAAACATGAGGTCAGTAAATCCATGTAATGTAATTGCTATTATGATCACTTTTTAAAATGAAATTTTTGTTTAATCTTCTACATTAAAAGAATGCTGAGATTGCAAAAGCAAAGCATTTAAAAAAAAACAGAACACACCTGAAGTAAAGCTGTTGATGTGGCATTATTTCAACCTCCTCTTCATGACCTTTCCTCCATTCTTTGTTACTATGTGCCACATTATTTGTTTTCCCCAGGACTTACATTTCATCACTGCATTGGATGGATTAAGTTTGGAAGATTAATTTGTTCTTTTAAACACTTTTATTTACTGTTACTTAGTGCAGAGACTGTTGTCTCTGTCCTCTGCTCAATTTGTTGCCAAAATTGGAAGGGATGTGGTCAAGGTATGGACACTGGGGGAACTGGAGGGAGTTTTTAGGGAAGCAGAATGCTATTCCAAGGAGACGGATCTCTCCCACAAATAATTTTTCATCAAGCACCTTGAAATTAAAAAATTAACAATATGCCATTGGATACAAATTCTTCCCTTCCTAGGCTGTCGCACACATCTACCATTATGGTAGGCAGATGAAAATAAATGCAAAGCTTCCACAAAAGTTCATGCATATTCTCTGTTGCATATATGTTCTCCTACGAAGTCTCATAAAGTAACCTACTGTCACAAAAATTCTACTCCCCTGGCTAATAGAAGGCAAAATTTGGAAAATAAATAGTCCACTACTACTAATTTTTCTTCAAGTGAAAAAAATTGCCTTTTAATGATTTAATGTCAGAGTAAAAAAAGCATTCCTAGTAAAACACAAGCTAAACTGGATTTGAAGGAGTGGGGATTCCTACCAAATTGCACAGCAATTACATGAAGAAACTTTCAAGTAAAACTCAAAATAACGTGTGACTAGTAGTTCTACACTTGTTACTGCAGTTGGGCATGGAATGAATAAATAAAAAAACGATTACAGGTGGAAGCAAAATAAGAAAACCAAGTAGTTCTGTGAGCAATAGAACTTATAAATAACAGCATGGACACAATGCTGCAGGCTTCATCCCCAGCAGATGCACTGGTTTACATGTTTCTGTTACATAGCCCATCTGTTTTCATGGATATTAATATCTCTAAGGCCTCTACTTCTCCATCCATTTTATCTGAAGTCAGCCAACAGGCTCAAGAGTTATTGTGGGGGACAGACAGACAGACAGTATGATAGCATCAACTTACAAAACTTCTGTTTCCTTATAAAAGTACAATAAAAATAGCAAATCTAGGCTATAGTAGCCTAGGAGATAGACAATTCCACAGCAGGGCACTTTCTGCAGGGAAGGCCAAGCCAGAAGAACACAGGAATTCAGTGTTCATGTCTAGCAGTAAGAATTCTCAAGCTGATAAACTGTCAAAATGCAATAAAAGAAAGAGAGCAGACAAAAATATGCCCACTACTACACTGAGCATTGAAAACAACATTAAACAATTAGAATGTTACAAATAGCATGCTTAAAGGAGAAAGAAATAACTTCTTTTAATATATCATAATTACCTGTTATTATCAACTCTTGATTAATTCTGTAAGAAAATCTCAAATAGGTCTTAAAATGAAGAAGAGCTCGCTTCTTGATTTCAAAGTATAGTCTGGTATTGGTTCAGCAGCAGAATGTGATACACCAAACTAATTTAACTGCAATACTTCAAATGGAGCTTTATCAAAGATTATATACTACAGTACTTCCAATTGTTATGAGCACGTGGCCATCAGCTCAGGTGCAGTAACTCCCCTTTTAGTAATTCAGTCATGCTTTGAATACTCCAGTGCACCTATCTTGCCTCTTATTTATTCATCAGAATAAAAGCTGCTTGTGAAGAATGGCATGGTTTTGTTACAGGACAACCAATTTAATATGATCTCTTCATTGCATTTCATTCATTGTGTTGTTTAGTATGAAATCAGGATTAGGTTACAGAAGACAACAAATATCTTTTATAGCATTAGCACCAAAAGTGTCCTAAGCATCAGGCTTAGGAGGGAGCCCAGTACTCATTCATTCATTGACTCTTGTTCCACACACAAGTGGGCCTAGGACACAACACAGAGCGCTCAGCATAGGCACAAATATGAAGTCAGGTAAATAGGAATATTCACAATCATCAATGGCATCACAAAGGACATGTACAGCTTTGCCAATTTGAGCCTAAAGCAACCAAACACAAATCATGGCTTATATCTAGCTAATAAGAATGGTTTCAATATCTAAAACACTGTAGTAGAACTAAATTCTATAAGACAAGCCACAACATCATTAAAAAAGCTAGAAAATACAATAACAACACAAGAAATAGTGAAACCATGAATTAAACTTCAGTTGCTACATATATTCAAGTAAGTGAACACTGTTTGCACAGAAGATTTTTCAACTGGAAATCAGGGGAAAAAAAAGAGGTGGAAGGAAAAAAAATACAGCCAAAGAAATCTTTAACATTAAATTTAAACAGTTTAATATTCAAGATTTTTTTTTTTTAATACCCAGTTGTAGATAAAAATTTGGAATGAGACCACATGCATCAAACAATCCACTTAAAGTAACAATAATGAAACTCACTGAAGAATCAGCCAACAATTAGAAACTGTAAAATTTCATTAAACATATACTAATGATAGGTAGCACTGTACCATGACCTGAACCTATGCATGGGTTTCAGGTATCACAATAGGAGAGCACTGCATCAGGGGAAACCTTCCTTCTATTTTTCCTGGTACCATCTTGAGGACTTACAAAATGGAGGTCTTCAGAGACAAAATCAAAATAAGAGGGAAGAAAAAAGGAAGTTGTTGAAGCAGAAACATAGAAATAAATACGAAACATCTGCCTGAGGCAGACATGAATTCAAAACATGGTTATATGTGTTCAAAAAAGGAAACAAATAAAACACAAATGTTGAATTATGGAACTAAATTTTCACCTTGATGTCCTAGTAACTATACAAAGTAGGCAAGCTTTGCTTCCATGCTTTATGACCTCCTAAGAAGCTCCTCAGTGGTATTACAGCCCAGTAATTCATAGTTGCCTTACATTTGTTCTAACTACAGATGTTATCTATATGAATAATATGTTATAAAACTACAGAAGAATATTAATCCTTTGTGACATCACTGCATAGTGCTCCAGAACTCTTACCCTTTAATTACTACGTATTTTTCATATATATAAAGCTGTAACATCTTCACATATCATACCTTCCTGGCCATAGCTGAATTTGTTCCAACAGGGAATCATCTTAAACCAAGAAAATGGAAAGGAATGAAGGCACCTCAATCCATCAACATCACTAACAGTGCCACAGAACACAGAGTTCAGCACAGAGTTTACTCACAGTCTTCACAGAATTTTACAAGACGGCTCCTGATTTAATTCACAAATGTGAGAACATAAGTATTATGCACTTATTGACCAGAGCTCTTCCAGCCTTGTATCTTTCCTCCTTCCATTCTGACACCATTAACAAGTTCCATCTTGGCTTTTCTGGGTCCTGAACCTCATTTGTACTGTGTCTCTGTCCTGAACATCTTTTATACTAGAGGGCTAATAGTTATTACCCTTTCTTTGCTATATACATGGATGATTCTTTATTTATTTCAGAATTATTCATTCCCATGTACATTTTCCTCTCACTGCTATTTTTTCTTGAGTTCTTTGGGATCAGAACTAACACAGAAAGGCTGAGTCAGCTGGGAAAGCACATATGATGACTCAGCATGGCTGCCAAGCACCACGAACTAATTTTTTTAACTTTTAATGGTCAATAGTTATGACTTATCCCAATTACCACTGGAATTATCACTCCATATGTTAATAGCTTCTTACAAAGTCCAAAAACTTTAGTTCATTTTCCTTACAACAACATTTTACATACTTCTTAATAAAAAAATGACATAACAGGTCATCGCATTTAATATACATGACTCAGTCCATCCTAGACAAGTTGTCGCTAATCTGACCGATTAACAGTAGAAAAATTAGTGAAAAATCTGAATGGCAATAAAATGTAAACACTCTCATACCAATTTGACAAAAACTACCTCACTTAAAACTTATGAAATGTCAAACAGTAGACCAGCTGCGTCAACTACCTGCATGCACTTCTGCTGCACTTCTATTAAGGCAGAAAGCGAGATGCGATAAACCTCCTCAAAGCGGCATGGCAGCTCCTAGACAGGAGGAGAGGCACATCAAGCTCAAACTAGTTTTTCTTGTTTCTTAGAAGACCTAGACTGAGGTTCAGGTAGGCTGCAGCCACTGCTGTGACTACATTCTCCACATACTTACTGGAGCCAGCCCATAACCAGCCAGCCCAGAGCTGTGACCCGTGGAGCGACAGCTCTGCTGAACTCAGCACAGGCAGCGAAACCTGCCCACCAACCAGAATAATTATGCAATTACTTAATTGTCTCTGTCCCTCCAGTCCCACAGATGTAGACATAGTCCACAGGAATCCCAGATCATTCTGGAGGGGAGAGGGACTGCTACTGAACGACACCCCTGGGCACCCTTGGAACACCCCCAATATTGAGCAGTAAGCACAGAGCCAGCAGAAAAGCAGGAAACAACTTTGCCTTTATAGTGAAACCAGCTAATCTAAAGATGAACAAAGAAAACAGATCTTAATATAACTGTATTGTGCACTAAATTCTAATAAAAAGCTAATAGTTTCGGAAAAGTGTTATTAGTATTTGGTATTACTATTTTAATTACTTTTTTTAATATATTCACACACACAACTCTTATTAAAGAAAATTATTTCACTTACATGAACACGTCTCCAACATCTGATTATTTACAGTATCTTCTACATTTTATGTGTTTCCCTTTGACACTTTGGGACAAAAATGCTTGCTCCAGGATGAAAAAAATGAACTTTTTACACTAAACGGTTAAAACAGATTGACACATATAACTCCTACCTGACAGGGACACTGTACCTTGCAATGGTATTTTGATAAATCAAGTTATACGATACTAATTAGAAGCACTGATTAAGCACTACATTTTAAAAGAAAAATATGCTGCAAATGCGCATGCACACACACACACACACACACACACACACTTTCAAAGTGATGGGATGGGAACTGAGAATTAGTGCGTAGCTGCAGGTTGGGAACCTCAGAAGATTAGTGTATCAAATGCAAATAACTGGAAATTCCAGATGGTAATTCTTGTTTAAACGGATCAGACTATCCGTAATCTCAGTATTTCCATAACTTTTCCATCATGTACAGTTTATTTTAATTGACAGAAATTTTCTGCTTTGTTTGTTTGTTTCATTTGGCTGAAGCCAAATGAAACGTTATGGGGGGAAAAGGAAGAAAAAAAAAAAAGCAAAATTATTATCTTGCAGATTTTTATTTAAGAGTTCAAACATAATTCCACAAATTACTTCAATAAACCTGTGTTTCACAGTGGATGGGTTCCACATCCTGTGGATGAGAATCCAAAATGAGCAGCGATGGCAAGAAGGTTTTCATAATATGACAATCCCTTCTGTTTTCTCTCACAGTTGGGCAAGCAGTGTAATAATAAAAGCTGTTGATCTTTAGGGGGTTTCAGTACACAAAAAAAACATTGTTTAAAGCTGATTCATTAGAGTGCAGTGCTGTTTTATGGGTTATGATATACATTATACCAATATCTGTAGAGATTGTCATTGATAATACAAGACAGACAACATTTTTCTTAAGAAGTGCTCCTGTGCTGTTCAGGTAGTCACAATAAATATAAAAAGGAGATAACAAACTAGGTCTCCAATAATATCTCTCCTATGAAATGAACAAAGGATGCCACATTTCAGAGACATTGCTTAAGGCTTTCTGCAAAATCAGGATACATCTTCAGGACATACAAGTACATCAAATCATGAGTGAAGCCAGTTGTACAGACACCCACAAAACACAGTAACATGCACTTCAGCAGGTAAGCACACTCACTGTTACAGATGGATTTACACAGCTCTAGTAAGCATTGTACTATAGCTACTACACACTTTGTGCTTTCCAAAACACTGAGATTAAAACCTCCTCCAGCAGGTGTACACATACTAGGACTGTTCTCGCAAGTGCAAAACAATTTAAGTCAAACAACCTTGTACAGGCCATATGATCATATTTCTATGACCATAATGTCCAGAGCAGGGCTTTTGGTTTTTTGAGGTTTGGTTGGGTTTTGTTGGTTGGGTTTTTTTTGTTAATTTGTTTTGGTTTTTGTTCGTTGGCTTGGTTTCTGAAAAGGCTATTAGGGCAATTCACCTAAAATGTTACAGTTTAGACCCATCATGCTGGGAGTTACCATGCACTGCAATTCCAGCTAACGTGATACACTTGCAGAGGTTTTTCAATAAACAAATGCTTTTAACAGATTATTAAATATGAATTACTTTACTTACAAATACTTTCTGCAGAAAATGTCTTCTTAGATAACACCACACAAATATTTGCAGAAAACGCATGCAGTACAATGTGTACTTAAGACAACAGTTTCCAGATGTGACAAAGAAAAAATTACAGGCAAAGTCACAGATCTATAGCTATGGAATTTTCAGAAGCAGCTTTTAACCAAAGAGCAAAATGAAGGATGAACAAGCCACTCAATGTGGACAAAATCTGGAGAAGACCAGTGTTTCCAGAGTCTGTTATCCTTTCTTCCACAAAAGCAAAAACTGAGCAGACTTAATTGCAAAGGTTAATTACCATGCAAGCTTCGCCCGCATCTCTTACTGTGGTACATATTATCTATGCCTGTCAATGAATGCACACGAATGTTCTGAAGGGGAGACAATCAAGACTTCTTACTTCATCATTTTTGAAAGTGTACAACTACCCTTTTTGTATAACGACAGCCCCGTTAACTCCCTTTTTATGGGAGTTTTTATGTTTATAGATACAAAATATAATGATTTTAGTGTACCTATTTCAGTTGGAAGGGACGTACAATGATCATCTAGTCCAACTGCCTGACCACTTCAGGGCTGACCAAAAGCTAAAGCGTGTTGTTAAGGGCATTGTCCACATGCCTCTTAAACACCAACAGGCTTGGGGCATTGACCACATCTCTAGGAAGCCCGTTCCAGTGTTTGACCACTCTCTCAGTAAAGAAATGCTTCCTGTTGTCCAGTATAAACCTCCCTAGCACAGCTTTGAACCATTCCCACATGTCCTATCACTGGATGCAAGGAAGAAGAGCTCAGCACCCCTCCCTCCACATCCCCTGCTCAGGCAGCTGTAGAGAGCAATGGGGTCACCTCCCAGCCTCCTTTTCTCCAAAATAGACAAACCCAAAGTCCTCAGATGCTCCTCACAGGACATTCCTTCCAGCCCTCTCAGCAGCTTTGTTGCCCTCCTCAGGACGCACTCAAGGACCTTCATATCCTTCTTAAATGGTGGGGCCCAGAAAACAGTATTTAAGAGTGTTGCTATACTTTGTCACTGATCAAACCTTCACCCTCACATCTGCAGCACCTACCAAATGATGATAGAGATGATGCCAAAATTAAATAGTTCTACTATTTTTCATCTAAGGTTGACTTTGCATTTGAAATACATACTGTGTTAGGCTGTTTATTGCTAAGCAGTAAATGTATAGGCAAATAAATGCAAATGCCAACAAATGAATACTGCTCAAACTTTAAGAAGTTAGATGGAGGAGAGATGACTATTGATATACCGAGCCCTAAAAGATGGTAAGTATATATCACAGTTCAGCCAAAGATCTACTCACAGTCTTAAAATTAAATGTATATATATCTAGATTGAGTACACATGGGTCAAACTTTGTCAAGTCAAGCCACAGATGAATGTATCATCAAAACAAGCGATGCTTCTACAGAGCTCTAACATTAATTATTCTAACTATGCTTAGTGTTCCCATTGATAAAAAGGTCTTTGGATGTTCAAATTCAGCAGAAAAAAACCTGTGAATTTCCTGCATTTCTTTATAAATTCTAGCCCCTTAGTGAGAAGGTCTGAATAAGCAGTCTTTGCATCATTAGCAGAGGGGAAACTACTAAGCTAGTATTTTTCCTGAAAAAAACTCAGAATGTTGTAAATGTCTTTCCAAGGTATCTTGATTATTAATGAAAACGGTATTGTTTGATTTGCTAATTTGGTGAAAAGTGCTGCAAGTAGAAAGAAAGGAATGACATCTCAGAAACAGTTCTTGTACTTCACACAACTGCATCTGACCTTGACCAACGTTGGTGCGAAGAGCCCAGACAAATTAGATTTCACATTTACAAGAATTCCACACAGTGAACATCTGAGAACGTGAAAGCCTCCTGACAATTTTTCCAGGTTGTTCTCAAAAACAGGTAAGAATTTCCTTGTTAAAACATCAATTGGATCCCGATGGGAGTTACTTTAGGTAGGCCTGAGGAATAAGCAGCTTCAGAATTACGGCCTTTTCATCACAGTACAGCAGCTCAAGAAAAAGGACAAGAGCAAGGGATTAAGGAAGCTTAGCTATTGTTCACAATTCAAATTAATCTTTGAGTAGATGATGGGTTATAAGTGACAGATGAATAAGGAAGCAGAATTTTTAAGTAAATGTTGCTACTGTCCCACAGCCAGGAGGATTTGCTTAGCCGAACTACAGTTCCCTCATTGCGTAACTGACTCAATGACCAACAAGGTAAATTTAAGCTACGAAGCTTACCATCATTCATATCACAGTCAAAGAAGCAGCACATTTTTATTTTCCTGCTTTTTAAGCAGTAAGTCAAGAGAACAAATCAAGCAGCTAAAGCTTACAGAAAAAAATTTTTAAAAAGGCAACAAATGCCAGTGCCTGAACTCTCCTAGAAATCTCTTTCAGTCATTTGGAAAACCCTTTCATCAAGGTTAAAATATCAGACAGGTGTGCTCTAACAGCTGGTGTTCAACGATGGCTCATTGATATTGGATAAGACTAATATAATACATCCAGAAAAGCCTAAGTAAACACGAAGTATCCGATACATACTTATCTTTTATGCAATTAATTAAAAAAATTAATATGATTTTTTAATAAAAGCATAGGTATTACATTAGTCAATTAGGGACAAGCTGTATCTTTTTCTCTCAAAGTGTGCATAAATATCCTTGACACAGTGAACGAAGAAAAAAACCAACCAAACAAAAAAACCCACAGCACACCACAACCCAAATCAGTTAAAACTAACCATACCTATTTAAAAATGCAGAAAAACAAAATGGGAATAGTTTAAGCAATCATGTGCAGTGTATTTAGACATCCTTTTGTCATACTATGTTGGTTGTGTCATGTCAAAACAAAAAATCTGTGGTAATAAGTAAAATCATTTTAATAGGACGGAATTAAGTTGTTCAGGACAGACCTGCAAAGCTACTTTGTTACACTGAGTAAGACAGAAGCCATATTTTTTAATTTCATTAAGGAGGTTTAAAATATTTTAATAAATGCATTCATGTTACAGGATTTTGTATTCTTGAGATGTAAATACAACAATAACTCTGTAAATCTCACAGAATAACTACATAAGCTATTTTACAAGAAGAATACACTCTTCCTTCTTTTCTATGAATGTATAAAGCTCTCCTTCAAGCTCTTACTAAATCTATTGATCTGTGAAACACAGTGCACTCCAGGGAGGCAATTCACTTGACGTTATATATCAAATGATGAGATGAATAATGATCATACCATTTGGTAATTAAACGTCTTACAAACCTTTTAACTGACTGAACGTCAGAAAGGTCAAATGAGATCAAACCTATTTTTTTTTCTTGTTTTTAATTCTTTTCTTATGTTAGCAATACAAAAGTCATATTTAACATGGACTGTAAGTCTACATGGCAAAACCAAATAATTAAACAACACACTTTTCATTTCTATATTATTACACAGTTTGAATACACAGAGAAATTGTTCTTTCATCCTACAGACCTATTATAATCTTAATTGTCAAGCTTTCAGAGAAGTATCCACTGACTAGTATAGTTCAAATAACTAGTGATGTTACTGGATTAAGGGAAATGAACAGCACATAGAACAAATCTAATACCAAATATACCAAAGCACGAAGCAATTAACATAAATCTCCTTGATAACTTCCTGTATAGTAGTAGAAATCTGGTTTTTTATTAGAGGACGAGTAAGAGGCCATTTCAACAGTTTGAAGGCACTATCAGTGTCCATCACCTTACACAATAATTTGGACATTTTATCTACTAAAATATAGTAATAACTTAAATGTTTGACAGCAAAAACAAATCCAAAATATTTAATAGTCACCTACAAGTGTAATTTCATTAAACACTTTGTTTATTTTGCCTGTAAATTTGGCAGCTGCCAAGGCAATCAAAAGACGCAGCAAAGATGGTTTTTCTACTACAGACTGCTAATATTGTGAAAATCACTTGCCTCAATGGCACGTTTCCCTCCAATACCTCTGTCAAACATGGGGTTCCTACAAAAGACAGTATCTATTCCCATATGAGTTTGGCCTAACCTTATGGGTTGTCATGAATCAAGGCCTTCATTGTCAAAAATAATAAATTCCTCCATCTTCATTCAAACTAACATCAGCCTCAATGCCCAAATAGACTCAGATCCCAAGTATTAAAGAATGTCTCAGGATTTCCCTCTAGTTATTTTCCTAGAAAATGGAGAAATTTTTACTAGCTTTTGAAGAAAATACCCAATGTCTCTCTCAAAAACAAACTGAGACAGATTCAGTCAACTTTCACAAACATATAATCGCACAATCAAAATCTGAAATAACTAAACCACACAACCAGTAACAGCCTGTATCTATATCACAGTTCTGTCTTGTGGAAGAGCAAACTGGCCACTCTCAAAAACCATCCTTAGTCTACTGAGGCCAGTAGAACTTCTGCACAGCTTGAGCCAACCCAGAAAAGAGATGTTTCTAGGGCAGAAGCAGAAAAAATGAGAGAGGATTTTTACAGGGCATCTAAAGAAATAAGGGAGCAGATGAATATGCCACCCAAAGGGCAGAAATTTTCTGGGGAAGTCTCTCGCGTCCATGCTGAGGACTGGCTGTTATTATGGGACATTAGAGAGATGTGGGAGATACCTTAATATCAACTGCCGGTTACTCCCAGTACTTCTTTTCTTTGTGTCAGGGCTGGGAACAGAGCTCAAGTTCGCAAAAAGAGGTAATTAAATCACATGCTCTATCTTCTGGGATCATATAAATATTGGACAGGGTATTCAAGTTCATAATGGAATAACTTCAAAACACTGTTCTGTCAAATATGTTCAATCAATCCAGTATATAGCTTTTGCAAGCCTAATTAATCAAATGCACTTAAAATAACTTGAACTAAAAATATTTCTGAATTACAAAATTAAAATAATATAAAGTATAGGATTGCAGAAACATTAGTACTTCCTCAGATCTCCATTTCTCATATAGTCCAAAAGTACAACATTCAGCAAATTTTTAAGAGACAGAGAAACAGCAAATACTTATTTTTCTAAAAGTCTGACATGCAAAAATGCTACTTTACTGTAACTAACTGAAATATTCCATTATCTTTTACAATGAAAAGTAAATAACGGCGGGACTTCTACAATAGAACAACTTCCCTTAGAAAGGCAGATAAACAGGTGGTCAGATCAAACTTATTTTAGGAGAGTATTATGCATGTGATTTAAGCACTGACCTGTGAAAACATGTTCTGTGGAGGCTCAAAGGCTTCAACATATGCTCACTTAGCAAACAGCTGCAGCAGCCAAGGATGCTCCTGCCCTCTCCCTCCTTCCCCCGCTGTTTGTTACCTTCCTGATGCCAGTGCTGCCACTATTGCTCAGGGCTGGCAAAAGGACCCTACGAGCACTCCTGAGTAACTTGTCTACAGAGCCAAGTAACGTGATTTAAACTGTTACGGAATTTCCACTGCCTCAGCTGGGGATCCTTTCCACATACATTTCCATTTTCTCTTTTTAAAGTGACAGGTTGAAGAAGAGAAAGAAGAAAGCAAGCAAACACAAGTTCTGGCATGGGGCAATAATGAATTTCTGAGAGAGGGCAAAGATAGCTAGAACTGCAGCACCTGTTCATTAAATAATTATGTGTTTTAGTTATTAAAAGGATTATTGAAAATGATGATACTTCTGTAGCGAAGGAGAAAGATGTACAAATGGGCGTGTTTACCTTCCACATTCCTTGCAACACTACTGTTCAAACAGGCAAATGCAAATGATTCTGTCATAAGAGAAACCTTTAAATATTTTTGCATTCATTTCAGTAATTCAGTTCAACATATCAGCCTTATTTGTAAAATTAAAATAAATAATAATAATGTCATTCATTTAGTCAACAAGTAGAGTGGACTGAAGCAAAACTCCAGTTTAAAAGTCTTGATAGGATGATGGTGCACAGATTACAAAATCCTGAACTTATTTTTTAAAACTAATAGTAACGATCACATTTGAGAAAAACTGCACCTACCTAAAACTAAAGTAAAAGCCTTTGGGCTGAGTAGAAACTTTGTATGTGTTATTGTTTTAATTCTTTAATAAGTGATGGAAAGAGAGAACTGAACTTGTATTATGCGATGAAAATATATCTTACGGCAAAGAGAAAACGAAGTAAAACTTAATGGCAAGTGGCCACGTAAGAAGGTTTCCATCTTGAAAGGAAGAAAGTTAAATATTCACCAACTTGATTGTAGTATTTATTGTTCAGATAGCATATACTAGTTCCAAATTAGTTGCAAAACATTTAAGACACGAGGTCACATGTCTTTGTCATATCACATTATCCATCTGCTCCAATTTGAAATATTTATTAGTTAAGCTCACCAAAATAATACAGAATGATATTAGGCTGAAAATTCAATTACAGAAGCACAGAAACTTCTATATGTATTTCAATACATCTAAAACAAAAATTAATTCAGTTTCTCCTTCAAGTATAAAACCACTGAATTAAAATTACAGTATATTTCCCATTAGTGTAGCTATCTATAACACTATACTTAAGCAAAGTATATAGATTCTAGAATTAAATTTCTGATTTGTCCATGCTAATGTACCATGTCCTACAACCTGTTCTTGAGAATCCACTGTATATTGTTCAAACTATTTCAAGTAATTTTAGATTTGCAGCCTAAGATTACATACTCTGGTATTTTTTGCAAAACCTTCACTGGATCTGCCATCATTTACTGAATCTTCATACAGGTACTCAAATCTGTACTTTGGATGTCAGAGAACCAATGAACCAAAACATGACCCATTTGGCTTCTGTAGATGACTCAAGTCCAGAAAAAAACAAACAAATAAACAAACAAAAAACAACAATAACAACAACAAAACACAGTAAAAGCCCCTTCAAAAATTAAACTGTGAACGTTTGAATTTTGTAAAAAAAATCTGACGTGGTTAAGCACAGTTTTCCCCATCAAATCACCAGTTAACTCTCAAAGCAATCCAAAAAACATCTATTCCATTTTGAAGATCTCATTTATTTTCAAGAACTAGGTCTGCTGTTATTTCTTCCATCTGCAGTTACTTGTACTGAATGGCTTTCTTTATGGCTTAAATTTAAAGTATTTTAAATAGCTTGTTCATCACTTTTATCATGGACTGATTTCTGGATAAGGTAACTTCAGAAGCATCCTGCAAATTACTGAGTTACTGGAAAACACAGGATATAACAACATGAAAATCAGTCTTCCAGAATTACTTCAAATATGGTCAAATAAGAGACGGTGCTGAAACAAACAGCACAAATAAGTTGTTCTAAGAAATATGGGAAACCACATGTGGTTTCCTTAAATTTTATAGAAATACAAAGTAAACTACTGTTAAGGTTTCTGTTTCTCTTGGTGAAATTAGCTTTTATTCTGTCTAAATCAATCCATGTTGGACCACTCACAGGTCTCAGCACTTTCTTCCAGAAACTGTGGTAATGCTTAATGACTTTTCCATTTAACTAGAAAAGCCTATGAGAGATAGAAAAGACTTCACAACACAGAAATCAGCAGTGATTCTTTGTCTTGGATCTCCTACCATGGAAAAAAAACAAGGCAATTCTATGTATATAACTAAAATCAAATTAAACTGATGCTCTCTGTTGCCTCCTCGGAAAGACAACACTGAGAACTTTGTCTCATAGAAAGCAGACAAGTAAAACAAAAGGGTTAAAACAGGGATTTGTGGCAGCGTCGTGTCTTCCTCTACTCCCTTCTACAGGAAGGCAAAGCCGCTGATGACCATTTGTCCTATTGCATGAACAGACCATCGGATGAATGAGAAGGGCCTTCCTCCAGGAGGATGGGAAGCCCTATCTTGCTGGCATCACAGTCACTAATTTTTTCTTGTTAAATGTTGAAATTTTCTGTCTGAAATTGCTGTGAGAGCATGAAGAGTTTGACCAGACACACAGAGTCATCAGCTTGGCAACAACGGAAGAAAGACCTCTCCAGAGCACAGCTGGTGCCGGTGCTCTGCATTACAGCAGAGTCATTTTCCCTCTTTAAATTATGATCAGAATGGGAAAAACTGAGAATATTATTCACATTTCTTAGATTTATTCATTATCATATTGGATATATGATTTTGACCAGCACCGTCCCTGCCACTAGCACAACTAGCTGTGTATTCTGGCTAACAGTTAATCTGGAAATCCATCCTCACTATGTTTTTCCAGTCTGTCAACTCACTCCTGCAAGTCATTTTCAAATAACTCATGCATAATTTATTTCAAACCCAACATTTATGAAATCTCACAAGTATCCCATCATTCAATACCAACACCACAATTTGTTAAAATAGATTTATTAACTTTAAAAACCAAAATATAATTGATATCTAACACCAAAAAAAAAAAGAACAGATTTTGTTTAAGTATAATGAAAAGAGCAGAATTAATATAATTATTTCTTATTTAGAAGACTGCTTTCAAGGTGGGAAATGGAGGCTGTATCTGCAAACTTTGTTCAATTAGTTCATAGTTATTTCCCTTATTGACTCTAAGTGAGCTCGACATAATTTATTGTACTAAACTAAACCACAGGTATATTGCTTTCTTCAAGAAGTGGTCCAACAAGGAAGAAGGAACCCACTGGTGTGACTAAAAAGACAAATACTCTCTCTTATCCAGATAAAAGAATAAGAGGCGTGTGTTATCTGTTGCATCTTAACTCGCTTATTATGTATTATCTTATTTCTAAAAATAAAACAGACATGCTACACTGTTCATCTATAGCAAGCCTTTATAAAATAAAAGCATTTTGCAGAATATTTGGGGTTTGTTAACCATTATGCTGAACAGTTTGTCGCAATAGCTTTAGCAGTTCTTATCTTTTGTATCACACACACTTTTACAAATGTCAGGGCTTATTTCAGCAACTTTACTTGTAATATTCAAAATTATGTCACTTAATGATTATTAGAAACTTATAAAAGGAACAATCTACGTCACAGAATTATTTTCTCAACTAATAAACTCACCCTCAGTTAATCTCAAATATCTCCAATGTGCTCTAGAAATATATTTTTAAATTAAATTTTAAGAGACTGGTTATCCATCACTAGCCTCTTAAAGAATCATAAGCAATAAGAAAATAAAATCAGTATATCCATTGCTCTTAAATTAAAAAAAAAAAATTCCTCTGTTTGACAGAAGTAACAATTTAAACACCAATGGAAATTCTATTGAAAATGATGATAATATTTTCAACAATTATAGTTTTGGTAAAAGCTATTAACAGTTTAACATCAAGCCAGCAGACACCTTTTCCTGGTATATTGTGCATAAAAAGTATTCCCATCTGTTCAACGCTTTGGCTTTTTCATGGGCTTAAACCTGTCAAATTATTCCATTTGATTTCAGAGAATTCTCATATGGCAATCTATTTTATTTACTTTATCTTCAATAAAATGGTTGAGTGAGCATTAGCAACTATGAGACACAAGTTTCAATCAGTCCTCTGGCAAAGGCGTCAATCTACATTAGACCTACTGTGCCGTGAGCTGCAGCCAGAAAGCTGGAGTGAGACAGGGCAACAGTGAAGGAGTGAGCGAGGCCTAATAAAGCAGCAGTGAAGAGAGAGAAAGTTCTCCCTAGACACTACCACACACTGCTTATATAATGCGTGTGCCTAGTTCAACACACCACTAGCTCCTTAATAAAGCTGACAGCTAAAAAGGAGCTTCAGAGTCCAACTTTATTTTACATGACAACTACAGTAATGGTGCTCTGTTCTCAAGCAGGCCACATTTAGAAACCTGTATTCAGTTCAGTTAAAAATTAAGAGTTCTCGCCTCCCATTCATGTCACATAGAAAAAAGAATCATAAAATTATTAAGATGCACACCATCTCTCCTCATTTCATACAATCACTTGAAAAAACCTAGCAGGTTTAAAATTTCTGTGCTAGAAACCACAAAACAGTGTATTTGAGCAATAACTCATTTCTGAAGAAAGTATCATTAAGGACAAATTCCAAGAAATGTGGGGCATCACTCCTAGATGCTGTGAAAACTATCTCCCAAAGCACAAACTTTGTAATAAGTGGTGCAAGTTTATATTTGATATAGGCTGTAAAAAGCAGCTCATTGTAATAATATTCTTCCCAGCAAATCAGACAATAAAGCTTGCGCTTAATGTTCAGCTGAATCAAAAAGCTGGCCAGTCTATAGTTTGTTACTTTGTATAATCACAGCAAAAATTTACTACCTCATAGTTCCAGGCCACAAATTACATTCTATCAACGTAAACTACTTTTTGACAAAAGTTGCCGTCAGGTTCCCCAAATCAGTAACTTACAGCTATTTACAATTACCCTGGAAAGATAATTCAAAATTCCACAATAAACAGTGTCTCTGTTCTAATACAATTTCATTAATATGTAAAGTACTGTTTATGTTTCAGACTCTTCCCAGTGGAAACCAGATTGAAGACAAAGCCCATCAATTCCCACCCTATTACTTCCTGGAAAGCAGGTATCTTTTCCTTTCAGCATTATGCTGCACATCCTTGTCCCCTTCACCTACAGCAGTATCAAAACTTATTTGCCTTCTGACTAGACATGTGGAAGGGTTAGCCTTCCTCATGGATAAAGTTAATGCCAATTCATTATCTAGCTGATGGAAAGACAAATCAGATGTTTCACATCACTCATCACTACGATCACCATCAATGAGTCTTTACTTAACTCTTTAGAGAGCTGTAGTTCAGCTTCAAGATAACTATTTATATATGAGATGTACTTTTGTATTTTTAACAATAGGATTATCTTTCCCCTATACAAAATAAACATACATATATAGACTGAGAATGGCGTGATGGCCATGAGTCGTGAGGTTCATGTGGGCCTGAGGAGGTGACAGCCATGGCTTGTGCAAGTGCAAGTCCAGCACGTGGGTTGAGGTAACCCCCGGTATCAATATAGGCTGGGGTTAGAGTGGATTGAGAGCAGCCCTGCTGAGATGGACTTGGGAGTACTGGGGTATGAAAGATTAGACATGAACCAGCAATGTGCACTTGCAACCCAGGCGGCCAATTGTATCTTGGGCTGCATCAAAAGGAGTGTGGCCAGCACGTCAAGGGAGGTAATTCTGCCCTTCTGCTTTGTTCTGGTGAGGCCCCACCTGGAGTTACCGTGTCCAGCTCTGGAGCCCTCTGTACAGGAAAGACATGGACCTGTTGGAGAGGGGCCAGAGGAGGCCACCAACATCATCAGATGGCTGGATCAGCTCTCCTATGAGGACAGGCTGAGAGAGCTGGGGTTGGTTAGCCTGAAGAAAGCCTCCAGGGAGACCTTATTCTGGCCTTTCTGTACTTAAAAGGGCCCAATAAGAAAGATGGGGACGGAGCTTTTAGCAGGGCATGTTAAGACAGGACAAGTGGTAATGGTTTTAAAACCAAAGGAGAGGAGATTCAGGGTAGACATGAGGAAGAATTTTTTTTTACAACAAGTGGTAAAATACTGGTACAGGTTGCCCGGAGAGGTGGTAGATGCTTCATCCCTGAAGACACTCCAGGCCAGGCTGGACGGGACTCTGAGCAACCTGATCTAGTTGCAGATGTCCCTCCTCATTGCAGGGGTGTTGGACTTGATGACCTTTAAAGGTCCCTTCCAACCCAAACTATTCTATGCTTCTATAATACTTGGTAGGTATACAAAATGTATATACATAAAATATGTGTACATGAGTCATGCTGTTTAAAGTCCTGTAGCACCAGTAAGAAACAGGAATGAACAAAATGTCTCCTCTTCCACAAATTGCTAAAATAGGATAGACAAGCTAGATCAATTTAATAATAATTAATACCACAACTCCAATTCAGTTCACTATCACAGAAAATATTAATATTTAGAAAATTTCCTTAGCTTTATTTCCAAAGCCTAATTAACTCAGAAAATCCAGATGTAACTGTACCACTAATAGTCCCCAAAAGTGTGCATTTAAGCCATCAGTCCAAAAATGGAACATTTGTTCTCTGCTTTCACGTTTTTCCAATATGGAGTTTTCTCTTGATCTCAGTTTTTCCACATTTAACTCAGTTTTCCAAAACTTACTCCTAAACATTAAGTGTTCTATTGAAAGAGAGAGTAAAAAGCAAACAGATTTTTTCTCTGCTAATTAAAAAGGTACTCATGAATGTAATTTTATTGGTATGTATTTCTATCACTACTTATTTGACTGAATCCCAGCTTCCAATCAGTGCAAAGACACTGTGTCTTGCCATAAAAAACTATCAACTCTAAATGACATACTGAAGAACTAGCACTCAGAATTTACTACTATTTCCTCAAGGACTACAAAACATTCCCTCTCTACTTGCACATGCTGCAAGAAATAGAGACCAGTGCTAAAAAGGCCAAAAAGATTTTGGCTTTCTTTACAGAAAGCATTTTTATAGATTGTATCTAACTTAAAGTTATGGAACAAAATAATGGAGGAAACAGAATAACAGTTACTTTCCTCCATACGCCTTAAGTTCCAGACACACAGGAATTCAATAAAATGATACTGCCAAACTATTATAGACAGACAAGTCAGTATTACTGCATTTCTTACATTACTTGGTACAGAACATAGTAAATTTCCAGAAAAAAAATATCCTTTAAAAAATTAAAATCTCTTATTGGCTCACCAGATTTCAATTACTACACAATTACTATACAATTTCTACACAGTTTCTATCAAACCAGTTTTCTAAAATACCAATTCTGTCTATGAATAAATGATCTAGTATTACTACAGACAAGTTACACCATTCAGCCATATGTGTATAAATATGTGACAGAAATCTGTCATATTTCCATTGCTACCTAGAAAGCAAAGAAGCTGACTGCTTATACTATTTTCTCAATTGAGTAATGTAAGAAAAAACATAGTTTTAAAATATATTACTACATACCGACATACAGCCATACACAAATTTATATGTGATGCCAGTAATGTCTACAATTTCCCTGTATACTTCTGTGTATCCTTTGATTTACAACATCACTAAAGTTAATATTTTATCTTTTCTTCTTTTTATGGTTTCACCATATTCGTGCTGTACCCTTCAGGCCAGTGCCTTAAGTCCTTGGAAAAAGGTGAAGTTATATCAGAAGAAAGGAATTTTCCTTTCTTATTACCCAGTGGGTAAAGACAATCACAGTGAAACACATACCAGGACGGTCTTGTTTTGCACTGCTCTGAATTAGGTTAAAAAGGTCTGTAGTTTCTCCCAGAGGGTGTAACTTTAGAAAACTTGTTATAAACATAGTTTCAACACTAATTACTATCACCATCATTAAGTCCTCCTGGAAGCATTTCTTTTTCTTGCCCTTCTGAGGCATCAATTCATGAAGATGGATATACCAATATTATGGAGTATATAGGTATATTTGAACATTTTCTCATAACTTAGCAGTTACTGCACATGGCATACAGGAAAACAATACATAATTACTTCAGAAACAGTGGTGCATATAGAAGCAATTGGGCTTGGATCCTATTATGGTGAGTTAGTCTTTTGTACCCTCCTGAAAACTGCATTACAAGATTTAGTATCAGGAACCAGCTGAGTATATTTTGCAGTTTAGTCATCAAAATGTTGTCTAAAACTTTGAGTTTGAAAAACTCTGGAAATATTCTCAAGAAACTTTCTACCCCGTAGGAAAAGCATAATGTGAACAATTGCAACACTTAATGTGTAGATTAATTATTTGTTGCAATAGCAAGTATGACAAATCTAAAATAGATAGTGGCGTGCTAAGCTCTCAATTTACATTAATTCCTCCAGAATGTCTTTCTAAGGTAAAAAACCTGATATGCAGATGTACATGATTCACTCAAGAGAGCTGTGTAGGTCTGGAGCAAAGCAAGGTACCCAGTGCAGGAAAGCCCAGGGTGGTACTAGACCCACTAACAGAGTTTCTACACAGGCAGGTTCAGACTGTTAACAGACAAAGCAGTTCAAATGAGATTGGAACTCATGGTTCTTGACATCATGGAATATTCCTGGTTACCAGTGGTATAGAGATCATCCTGGTTTCAGGAAACTAAGAATATCCAAACTCAGGGATTCATTACTATTTAATCTTGCCTTTTAAACTTTTATTTTTTTACAAAAAATATTTATACAAATGTAGTCAAATATAATTTTCTAACCAAATTTCCTTAATTCTAACCAAATTTCCTTAATTATTCTAATGCAGCTCATTTAAATGAAACTATGCAGTGCAATTTAACTCCAGGGTTCCAGAGCACTTGGTGAGAGAACCACGTTTCCACTTATTTTTGTGACAGGCACTGCAAAAGCATGTAGGGAACACCTACAGAACTTAAACATTCTCTGCTCTCTAGTCATAATACAAGCAGTCATACTTCCCACTGAACCAGAGGATGCAGAGATCAGCTATTTGAATATGGACTGGTAAGCAAGAACAGCAATTCCAGAAGAAAGTTGAAAAAAACAATACTCAGACATTTATGATGCTTGACCTGTACTCACCTGCTTCTTCTAAGCCTCAAAAAGACCTTTTTACTTCAACCTTCAACTGGAGTGATGTCCAAAATCAATTCCAGTACCATCATCCTGACAAGACAAAAAGAAATGTTTGCAGCTATTTATAGTAGATATCATTTAATGAAAACAAAACAGAATTTGGCTATATCACACCCTCTAATTAGATCCAGACATGCATAAGCTGATTCATAAGTATTCTAAAAGAGAAAGGAAGGAGTTATAATTCTTCAGTTTTCTATTTTGACATAAACATTTTGGTTGAAAGACAGAGCAATTTGAGAAAGATTCTCTTAATAAGTAGTCAGCTTAAAGAATAAATTCACTGTAGCTCACAAAGAAATACAATTGTCCATCAAGTTTCTGCCTTGCAGTAGAGGGACACACAAGGCATCACCCAAAGTCTAGTCTTACTTTCTTTATTCTATTTTTATTACTAAAGTACCTAAAGGTAAACAAGAAGGAGGCCTCCCTGAAGTAGTTTGTTCTACACAGAGAACTGCACATGGTATCACTATCAATAAGGTTAAAGTGTCATCTGAAGGAAGGAACAGAAGTTGGGAGACAGCATGCCAACAAAATTTAAATCTAGATGCATTTTAGAAAGGACAAAAGGACAAGTAAAAAGAAAAAACAGCTTTGAAGCTGAGACTGCAAGACGGCATTGAAGTGAGAAGGTTGGACGAGGCAGAAGAAATAAAGACCATGCAAGTCCGTAGTATATTAGTATATTTAGATTACATCTATGCCTGATCTGAAATCAACCGTTACAGATAATATTACACTGGTGTACTCACACACACTCCAAAACAGAGGGGCTGAACACAAACTGTCTAATACACGTGGTTGAATAAATGTCTGGGAAATTTCTAGAGCAATATTAGTTTGCAAAGACTGAAACTGTGTCAGAGACCTGAAAATATTTCCAAACATTGTTTAATTTGCTAATACAGACACAGCCTTAGTGCCTGAAACTCTGCTACTTCTGAAGCTGATCCTACCTCTCGATGGTGCCTCTTGGCAATTCTCTCTTGTCGACAAGGTCAGGCAGAAGAAGACTGCAGAGTAAAATGAATGTAGAATTTTATAAAGGACTGCTTTCCTACAGTTTTTTAAAAAAATCTGTGTTCCAACTGGCATTATTAATACACACTTTGTTACAAGATGCTTGGACATTTAAAAGAGCTGCAGTTCTAACTTCTTCCTTTGTTTGTAGAGTGTAACAAAACCTGCTGGGAAGGTCGAAGTTCCTAGAAAACTGAAAGCTACCTGGCAGCCTCTGTAGTAAAGCAAGCGAAGAAGGAAGAGCAAAGAATGACAGGCTGGAGGAATAAACACTACGTGAAACCCCTGCACAGCAGGACAGCACTAAGAAATGAGAAGGAAATCTTATGAGCTCTAAATACAAAGAGAAAAAAGAAGAAAATGTTAAAAACAAGTAAGGATCCTAAGGCAAATATGAGGAGGTGAAGATGGGTGGCATTCTTAAAAGTTGTTGGAAAGTAAAATATGTGTCAATGAAACTTTCTTTGATGGTCATGTGGTCACAGAATGGAAATGTCCAACCAGCAGACAGAGCAGCATTCACCTTGCTCTCCTATTTCCCATTAAAGGATTGCAGGTGTAGCTATGCCTGTAAATCTCTGAAGCTTCTTGTGCACCTGAAGTCTAGAGAAAAATCCAGCTTATGGTTATTTCTTCAACAATACTTATTGTTTGTTGGCAGATGTTAACATGTCATATTCTGTATTTTGTTTTTTTCCTATGTTCCTTTATACCAAAAAAAAAAATTTAAAATATGCAGTTTTCTTAGTTTGGATCCTATTGAACACGTTTTGCTTTAGCTCAGAAAGAAAGCCAAGATAGTTATGATATATGAAATCTTCCACCAAAACATGACCTATTTTGGTAGAGAGAGCCTTCTCAGAAGGAATTTCTGGCAATAATATTTTATCATAATTATACTTCAAATGAAAACAACCACACTCATTAATCTTGATTGTTAAAATTTTATCTCTAGTCTTTTTGAAATATCAGGATATGTAGAATATTTTGGAAGTTGGTAAGGAACATTTAAAGTGGGCAGAATCGCACATACGAAACGTGACAGATATGTAACAGACAGGAGGCAGGTCTTGATTATAATTCTTTTACCCGTATAAACCTTTCACTTTAGATACTTTTTACCTATGTTTCAAATACACTACATTCCAGTGTGGTTTACCTGACGAAGGAAGCTGCCTCTCAAAAATAATATTACTTCTCTTATAAACATTGATTTGTTTGGACTTTATTTTGTATCCTAAAACCTGGACCTGAATCATTCCAGTTATTCCAGTTTAACCATAACATTTCTCCACCCTTCCCTCCAACTGAGTCAGCATGTTCCATCCCTGGGACCATTGCAGGAAGATCATTATTTACCTATCCTATATGCACAATGCTTATAGAGATTTTTTTTTTCTTTTCTTCAACATACAAAAATTCCATCTGAACCTTAAAAGTTTACATTCAAAGTCACAGAACTTGCCAACCAAAGCCTTAAAAACATCCAGACAGAATTTTTCTTCTAAATAGAGCTGCAGTGATGCAAGTTCAAGCAATTCTGGCAGCTCAATGTAGTATTGTTTACTTAGGCAGGGTCACTCTCACCATGTGAACAGCAGAATGCAATTGAACTGAAAGTCACCTGCCTGTTACTCGTCTTTGTCTTTCCTTTCAAGTCCCTAAAATTTAAGTTAAACATGCAAATACCACAAACTTCCGTAATATCTGAGAAAAGTTCACTGGTAAAACACTAAATTAAATTGATATGCAGATACTCATTAAAATGTAGATTTAGAGGAATCCTAATAAAATTTGTCTGCAAATGATAAAACGTGTAACCATTATGATTACCCACTTAGCACAGAAGCTTGATATGTGATAGAACCATTTTCAATACTGACAATGTTGTGCAGTTGGTAGCATTTTGTCACACGATATGCTGTACTATTTTTTTTTACATAATTAAGCATTATTCATTATGAGCACAAGTAACTGAATTTGGCTCTTATGTATGTGAATTGTCACAGTTATTTCAGAAGTCACTAAATTAAAAAATAGTTCAAAATTAAAGCCAACTTCATTCCTATATGTGGACATTCCTTTGAAACTTGAATTAAACAAATACAATGCCCATGTGCTGCAAACCATTCCCTTTAACTTTTGAATCAGATAGATTAGGTCAAAGACACAACTGCTTTCAGTAAAGCAAGAATTACTTGCTAGAGAGATTGACTGCTATTTTAAACGCATATACATTCACTGATATCTATAGCTTCCACCTTTCCATCATATAGTCCTCCCATGGAAATAACAGCAATAGAAGTCTTAATCCATAATAGCACTTCTGAGCAAGACTTAAATTGCAGTATGTCAACAGGACATCCCAAATTTTACTTGGAAACACATAATTTACACACAATCTACATCTTCTAAACTATGAAATAAAAATGTTTAAAGCTACTTAGTAGTCAGACTACATATTTTTAGTTATATTTTAACTATTTCAATACATCAATTTACATTACAAAAATATGCATTTTTAAAGAATATCTAAATTACAGAACTGCAAATAGAAAAAAGAAGATACTCCTTTTCTTCCTGAATCCAAGTACTGACTTAAGCAATTTCTACAACAAGATCACTCATAAGCTCATAACCAGATAAGCACTATTGAATGCCATTATAATTAACAAGAACATGCAAAATAAATTAGTATTTATGTTTTATAATCATTCCAAAGTTAAATGAGCCTAGGAAAAGACCTTCATACCACTGAGATCTTATTAGCCAATTTTTACATGCTACTCTACTTTACTACTTAGACGAAGGAAGGCTGGATTGTGTTACATTATCAGTGAGTCCAAACAGAAGTACCGTGGTGGTGGGAGAAGCAACTGGTTTTTTAGCTGGCACAGAGAAAATAATTAATTCCTGACTGCTTCTTGAGCTGTCATCTCCCTCAACTATATATTTTCCAAATATTTTAACAAATGCTATGTACTTATAAAATTTCACATCATATTCTGTAACACTAAAATTCATCTTGAATTTTCACAACATGGAATTTGCTAATCAAAATATCTACACTCCACTAATCATAACAAGGTGCAACTACACAAAGAAATAGGTCAAGGAAAATAATATTATAGAAAAGTATTAAAAATTTATTATCTAAGGCCTTGGAAATTGGCCAATGACAGAAAAAAAAATGATGTTATGGACTAAATACATCATCTACTTCTGATATGTCCCATTCACTGTGTACCTGATGTACAGGTTACATAAAACGCCTCTTGGGGAAGAGGGGCTGGAGAGGGAGGGTGTTCCATTTAGGTCTTACTTATCCTAAAGATTAATAGGACACTGATTACCTGAACTTATCAAGGGACACTGGAGCAAATGGAGACAGCACAAATAAACGTGAAGTCTGGAGCAAAGGAGAAATCACACCTCCCTCCCTCTTCTCTTCCAAAACCTCCAGAGCAGCATTGTCTGAATAGTTGGGTGTACAGACTAAACCACCCCTGAGGCAGGTCGAACTTGCTTGACTTGCACTTACATGATAGATAACCCATGTTGACACTAATCTTATAAGTATGCATGACACCAATATTATATTCATGGAGATTCCTCAACAATTTATCCAATGTGCACAGATAACATGCCTTACTTTATCTTCAGGCATGTCTGTCTTTCTTCCAAAAACATATAATTTATTGTAAGACAGCTCAGAGAAGAGCCTCTTTCCACTTGTTGTTGAATTTTCTTATCGTAATAAACTGCAGCAGACTACAGTAATTGGGGGAGAAGAATATAAAGAAAAAAATAAAGCAATGTACTATTCCTAAATAGTTTTGATCTACAATACCACAAACACAGTGGCACTGCAATTTTGTGAATTATTTTCAGAATTACAATCCGTTTCTCCCATTTAGTCATGTGATATGATCAGAAGGGATTCAGGAATACTATCAGATGAGAATGTGGAAGTAACAACTTTCAAAAGTATGATCTCACGAGATCACATACATGGTGATCATCCCGGTTTGCCATATACATCTAGTTTGTTCTTGTAAGGAGACATATGTACAGATTTATTAATCAGTAATGCATAAAGTCAAAGAGCACCTGATCCTTCTGCTGTGATGCATGCACCGTATCAGACTCAGTCACTCACAGTAGGAGGTTGTCTAGTCCAAACTCCTGCCTAAAGCAGCACTTGAATTTAGACTGGGTCACGTAGAACATCAGCCAGATGCATCTTCAAAACTTTCAAAAAAGGCGATTCCACAACCTGGCTTCTCTAGGCAACCTGTTCTGCTGCAGAACTGTCCTTTCACTGAAAATCCTTTCCCTTGTATTGTATCAAAACCTTCACACATATGAGCTCTAAACTTTCAAACTGCTCCTTCACATAAAAGGCAACCCTCCTACCCCTTCTCTGCCTGACTTCTGTAGAGCTCACATCCGCCCCTCACTGAGCTCCCACCATTCCAGTTGTTCTGTCACTTGGCAGTTTATTCTAATGATGCCATAGTTCTGCATCTGCATGAGGAGCTCTAGTTCCTCCTGTTTGTTTCCCCCACACAAAAATCCTATCTAAATAAATAAATTGAAAACCTAATGAAAACAACAAAATATATTAAAAAACAAACAAAAAACCCAAACAAACAAACAAAAAAACCCCCACAAAACAAAACACCAAAAAACAGCCACACAAACAACTTCCAGGGGAAAAGAAACACAGAACAGTTAAACTCCATCTCCCCAGACAATGCAGAACACACCTAATCCATCAAAATACACAAAAAAAAGCCCCACAAACTACCAGAAAATGTGACACATACACACCTCTTATGTTTTTAAAGACCAAAGGAAAATAAGGGGGAGAGAGGAAATAAATAAAAAGAGAAATAAGTCGAACAACCTGTGGAGAAAATGGAAAAGAAAAAAAAAAAAAAAGTTCTAAGACAACCTACTTGGGGAACCACAATCTCCCGTCAAAACAAACACCATGAAAACAAAGACAGGCAACTCTCTCGCCAATTTCTGTTATCTCCATTAGCTGATTGTTCACAGCATCTGGTAACTAGGTGTTTCCCACTTTGGCTGAACAGTGGGTTACTCCCTCATCAGCAAAGGACTTCCATGGGCCTTCCACGGCCTTACCACATCCCCGCTTTGGGAACCTTGAGGATGGCTTAGATGACCACCATGGTTAGCTACAGATAACTGCTGCAAAGAAAGTGTCCGTAAGACAACTGGATCCTTGCAGACAGTCCTACCCTAAAACTGACATTTGGCATGACTTCAGTTATTGTGGTTTTTGCAAAGAGGAAGAGATGTTTAAGTTCTTGATGGTATGCTCCTTCTCAGAGATCCTGGCCAGTGACCTGAGTAAGAGGCTTCTCTAGAGGATGCTGCTCCTTGGTCCCTACTCAGAGCTACATTGAACTGTAAAGAGAAAACTCTTATATACAGACCAGTCCTCCCTACAGACACAAATGTACAATCAAGTCTTCAGCTATGCTATATTTTCATATGCACCACTTCAGGTTACTGGGCAAGCTGAAAGATTCAGGGTTTTTTCACAAAAATTAAAGAATGACTGCCCTTGAGTATCAGATTCATCTGGATGTTAAGAGCCTATTCATGTTAAACAACCCAGAGACTCTCCTTCAGTAATGGCCAAGAAAGACAAGATTGAGAAAGACAGAGGATATACACAAAACTCCTGTTCTGAACCAATCCCTAAAGACACCTAAGAAATAGAGCACCTTCATAACACTGAAAAATGCCCTTGTAAGTATGGCAGATAAATATTAGGGTCATTAGATATTTCTGCTTGTCTTGTACCAGTACATGTCACGTCAGGGTATGACCCAAAGTAAATTTCTAGTCAAAGTCAATAACTGCTTTGATGTAATTGGAATCTATGATCTTGAAGGGGCAACAAAAGCCAAAAAAACCCCACTACCACTATTTCAAAGAGGATCATTGAATAAAAATGAGTAATCTTGTTATAGGGAACTAAAAACGGACAGCTACAAGAGTCACATCTTTACAGGTGACACGGAGCCTTATAAAGACACCTTCTGCAGGCTCAGAAATGCACACAACCCCTCATGACTGAGAAATTCCAGAGAAGGGAGCTGTCATGAACAAACAGGATGAAGAAGGTGGTTAGAAAGAAAAAGGCATCCTTCTAAAATCTTTGAGTTGTGTCCCAGTGAGGAAAACAAAAACAATTATGATATCTTGGAGGCTTAAACATAAATACACAGGATGGTGTCAGAGAACTGCAGGGACCAGCAGCTTTCTATGGGCTGGGGCTCGAGAGTGGTGGGGGTCATCCGCAGGCAGGGCAGGACCTGGGTGCTCTGGGCCAAGGAGAGTATTCAAAAATGATCTGGAAAGGGGATGAGCCATGATGTCTTTAACACTAAACCACAGATGAGGAAAGCAGAAAAGAAGAAAGAAATGACAAAATGAAGAAAATTAAGAAATGCAGAAAGAAAACATAACTCTGAAGGTGAAGTGATAAATAACACGTAATATTTAATGAGAAGAAATGTGCAATGACATCTATGGAGAAGAGACAGTGCTAACTATGCAATGATGAGCTTTGTACAACTTAAAAATTAGCATTTGCAGCTATAAATTTTGGTCCTGTGAGAATCTCAGCCCAGTTTTCAGTAGCAAACTGAACAACGGAGTGCTAAGAAAGGAGGTGAGGGAAAATGAAACAAATGTAACCATATAAATGCAGTGGCAATGCAACAGTGTCTATAAACTACTATATAGCTATTTCCTCCTTTCCCTCCCTAGCCAAAAAGGTTACCGCAGACCCGTAGAGGATTCAGAGAAAACAACAGTCAAAACTACAGATGACTCCCATACAGGCAATAGCTATGTAGACTATGATGCTACAGGTTGAAAGAGAGATGATTGAAAGAGATATGAAAAAAGTCCAAAACACTGGAAGCACACTGAGGAGGCCTTGGTGGATCTAGAAAGTCTTGGATCTCAAACCAAATTGTGGGCTGCCCACCTATATGCTAAAAATTTTTTTGTATCACTGTAGTATAATGCATAAAAAGTTACAAGCATGCAAAAGGTTAGAAACTTTTTTTCTTTTTTTTTTTTTTCAATAAAAGAAAGAGATAAAAATAAGTGGCTTCCTGGAGGCCAAAAGGCACTAATAACTACAAATGGTTAGAGTAAGCTCAGAGGAGGAGAATACACACTGGTAGGGCTCACTCTCAGGGACTTCCAGGCCCCATTTGTAGTTACGTCCAGTTCTCAAGAACCACATTTGTTCCACTCATGATCCCCCATCTTCCACTGTGCAGTCACACAAGGATCTGGTTTGGGGCCATGACACCTCCCTGGGGAGCCTGTTCCAGTGCTCCACTACCCTCTGGGTGAGGAACTTTTTCCTAATGTCCAACCTAAACCTCCCCTGGCACATCTTCCTGACATTCCCTTGGGTTCTGCCATTGGTCACGAGGGAGAAGAGATCAGCACCTGCCCCTCCTCCTCCCCTTGTGAGGAAGCTGTAGAGCGTGATGAGGTCTCCCCTTAGCCCTTAGTGACTTCTCCCCTTAGTGACTTCAGCCGCTCCTCATACAGCTTCCTCTCCAAATCCTTCACCAGCTTCACAGCCCTCTTCTGGACACTCTCTAGTAGCTTAATATCTTTTTGATACTCTGGCACCCAGAACTGCACACAGTGCTCCAGCTGAGGCTGCACCAGTGCAGAGCAGAGCAAGACAATCACCTCCCTGCTCGGCTGGCCATGCTGTGCTTGATGCATCCCAGGACACGGCTGCCCTCTTGGCTGCCAGGGAACACTGTTGGCTCATGTTCAACATGCCTTCGACCAGAACCACCAGATCTCTCTCTGCAGAGCTGCTTTCCAGCATCTTGTCCCCCAGTCTGTATGGACAGCCAGGGTTGCCGTGTCACAGGTACAAAACCTGGCACTTGCCATCATTGAACTTCAAGCAGTTGGTGATTGCCCAGTTCTCCAGTTTGTCCAGATCCCTCTGCAGGGCCTCTCTGCCCTCCAGAGTGTTGACAGCTCTCCCCAATTTTGTGTCATCAGCAAACAGTTTACTAAGTATTCCTGAAGTCCTGAGTCTAAGTCATTTATAAAGACTTTGAAGAGTGCTGGCTGTAGGACGGATCTCTGGGGAATCCTGCTAGTGACTGGTCACCAGCCCGACATAACCCCATTTACCAGAACTCTTTGAGCCTGGCCCGTCAGCCAATTGCTCACCCGCTGCATTGTGTGTGTATCCAGCTGTATGCTGGACATCTTGTCCTGGATAAAACTGTGAGAGACAGTATAAAAGGCTTTACTGAAATCCAAAAAGATCGACAGGCTTTCCTTGGCCAACTAGGCAGGTGAGTAACCTTGTCATAGAATTAAATTAAGTTTGCTAAGCAAGACTTTCCCCTCAGGGACCTGTGCTTGCTGGGACCAATGACTGTGTTGTTATTCAGATGTTTTTAAATAACTCCCAGAACAATCTTCTCTATGATTTCACCAGGCACAGAAGTGAGGCTGACAGGCCTGTACTTGCTGGGGTCATCCCTGTTGTCCTTCTTGTAGATTGGGACAACGTTTGCCAGCTTCCATTCTTCTGGGACCTCTCCAGATTCCCAGGAACACTGAAAAATCATGCAGAGAGAGGTCTCACTATGTCAGTCAGCTCTTTAAGCACACTTGGATGAATCCAGTCAGGCCCCATCGACTTGTAGGGATCTAGCTGGAGTAGAAAATCCTGTAAAAGTTCTGGATGTATTGGGAGTTTATCGTTCTCACAGCCATGGTTTTCTAGCCCAGGGTTATGGGGCCTCCAATTCGATCATCAGTGTTGAAGACTGAGGTGAAGAAAGCATTAAACATCTCAGCTTCATCTATGTGGCTGTTAATAAGGTGACCATGTTCATCAACTAATGGGCCAACAATATTTCTATTTTGCCTTTTGACATTAATATATTTAAAAATGCGTTTTTCATTGTCCTTCCTAGTACTGGCCAGCTTCAATTCTAATGGAGCTTTGACAGCATGAATTTCCTCCCTACAGTGATGAGCAGCATTTCTGTAGTCCTCCCATGCTGCCTGACCTTGCTTCCACTGACCATGTAATTTTTTTTTTTCATTATATTTCAAGAAGATCTCTGTTCAACCAAGCCGGTTTTTTGTCTCACCTGCTAGATTTTCGGCATTTTGGAATTGCCTGGTCCTGTGCTTTTAGTACATGGTACTTAAAAAAGGACCGACACTGATGCACCCCAACACCTTCAAGAGCTTCTGCCCAGGGACTCTTACTAAGTAGTTCTTTGAGCAGCCTGAAGTCTGCTCTCTTCCTACCTAGTGTTAAGGTCTGACTGGCAGTTTTCCTCCTATGTGCTGCTACTAAACGCTGACTGCAGCCAGGGCAGTGGTACAGCTGGTTAACACTGGTGAGCAGAGACCTGTGGCTTACCAGGCATAACAGGTACTGCGCTGCTGTCCTCTCTGAATGTGCCCTTGGATTCTGAGAGAGTCCAGGTCATCCAGTTTGACTTTTCCTCATCTCAGTTCACATTACTTTTGGCTCTAGCCATTATTTTGTTGCACTTGCTTTTAACTGTCAATAGAAGAAAAATAATTACAATAGTAGGCACTAATATCTGTACAAAATGATCCCATGACAGGACAGGGTAACAACAGACACTTGATCCTTCCTACTTTCCAATCTTTTATCCTCGTATAGTTGTTACAGAAGAATGATGAAAACTACAGGAACTGAGTGCTTTGAGGAAGAGGACAAGAGGTCTGTCAGAATGCTGAGTGCCTTGCTTGAGAAGAAGGATTAAGCTGTCAATAAATGATTTACAAGGTATTTCAAACATGCAACAGAATGAATCTATGAATCTTCATCTTCTCTTTCTGTGCACACACAAGATTTCAAGCAAACATATTAAAAGGAATTGTGTGTGTGCTTTGTACACAATTGTGCAAGTGAACTAAAAGGTTCATTTTCAAATCTCTCATCTGCAATGGAACCAAGCTTTAAGACAAAGATCTATCTCCTTAATAATTATAAACAAAAAATGTTGTAAACTGTTATCCCTTTACAATAATTTTCTTGTGGATGTTTCATGAATTGTCCTTTTTCCTCCTGAAAGATATACGTCCATTCTATGTAACATGGGTACATAGATGTAGCTCAAAGAAGCTGATACATTTTTGTTAGCAAAAGCTCTCAGCAACAAAACAGGATCTTCAGTTAAGAAAAAAAAAAAAAGAATATTTGAAAACCACTGTGAATGCTCATGTTAATTGTTATTGCTTATTGTAACATAAGTCACTGGTATAATATTAACAGCTAATCGCTGTGAAGCAGGATAAGAACATCAATAAAGACATGAGTTTAACTCTAGTTCTGGTGATGTCTCACATCACTCACTACCAAAATTAATTATAGATTAACTTGCAGACAATAACTTGATCTTTTATGAAGAAAAATTTGCATGAGTGATTAGTTTCTAAGCTGGACCTTAGGTAGAAAAAGTAATTCCATGCTTTTAAAAATATTTTTCACTTGGCCATTCAAGTAGTTGCTCTGCCACATTTTTCTCCGATCCAGTGTGACTTTTGGTACAATAAGTTTAAATTGTATGGAGAAATTCGAATTCAGCTCTTGAAAATACACTCTATTTTTTGGGAACTGTCTCACATACCTGCAGAACTGTCCATGCTCAGTTGGTTTCTGTATGTGATCCCACAGTAAATACAGAGGTAATATCTTCTATAACTAGTTTTAAATAGCTTTTGGACAATATTGTCACAGCAGCAAAGCCCCTTACCCTAGTGCTTTTAACCAATGGTAAAAGCCAAAGAAACAGTGACCAAATCTTTGATTTTCATAAGATAAGAAAATATATTTGTTCATAAAGAACCAAGTGTGCAGGAATGAGTTTAATCTATTTAATGGATTAAAAAAAAAAAAAAAATTCAAACAAATGAAGGGCACAAGTTAATTTAGGCATTTATATAAATTCTCATTTCTGCATCAACTTTCATAATAATGAGTAAACAATTTCCATAGCAGCCTCCTGCACTGTATGGTGCACATGTTGCTCATGAAACACAAAACATCTTCTATTTGAAACACACAAATCAAAACATAATGAGAATGTAGATAGCTTTTATATTTTAAAAGCAATAAATTTCCTTGGACAGACATTTATCTATTTTTATGCTCAGCCTGTGAATTTCTTCAATCAATCAATCAGTGTTGCGTGCATAAAATGGCCCTCATACAAATACCGCCAGGCAGTGTACAAACTCAATATAACCTACATACAGTAAAATATTAATAAGCTAAACTATATATTTTTGCTTTCCAAAATATTAACGTATATTTTCTTTTAAAGAAGGATGATTGAAATGCATATTGTAAGAGAATCCTGGCAGGTAACAACTTCAGTTCAAAAAGGTACAATGTGATTAGTTTAGCCAGTAAAATAGTTTGCTTTGGCTATTGCAGAGCCAACGAATTTTAATTTATGAGAATTGACTGAATACGATCCTGTGGAAACTCCTGTCAGGGATATGAGTCTGATCCAAAGACCCAGAAGGAAAATGTTTTCAGTGACCCACTAGGACTCATTAAAAACTGTCAGGTAACATACAGGCTCTGCTACTAAACTGCTTTCATTTTTATATATAATCAGTGGCATAAACATACAGGCTCTAACCCTGAAAAAATAAGCACACTGCCCTATAAAATCAGGCATATGAAACACAAAATTTACGTTCATATTCCATAGAAAATGACTATGTAATACCTAAACTTCAGCGTTTAGTTTCCAGACCTTATTATACGATGAACAAAGGTCTCTCCTTGCAAGAAAGTAGCTCGTGTTATTTACCATTCTATCAAAACAGTATGGTAAAAATATGCTTTATATTTTGTTTCTTCAGTCCAAGTAGGCCAATGCCCACCTACCCTCAACCCCTCTGTAGCAAACATCTCTTCCCTGAACAGCACTCGCTAACACGAGCACAGCTAAAAAGAGCTCTCTCGATTTAAGATTTGTTTCTCTCTTTGCCCAAAAGCCTAGAAAAACGTGCCACACTGTTTACATTCGGTTCTTTTTTTTTCTTTCAGTCACAAGTAATGATATCTCGCAGAACAATACTATGTATTATTTAGTGTACTGGGTGTCTGTGCCCATGTACTGGCAGTGGGGGCTGCGCGGCCTCTGAGGGGAGAGGCCGAGGTTGCCCCATGAGGGACACCATGGTGGTACCTCAGGAAAAGTAGATTTTAGGAATGGGCAAAACCACCACACAGGCAGAGTAGGAGGGGGAAAACAGAGTGAGAAACAGCCCTGCAAACACCCAGGTCAGTGAAGAAGATAGTGAAGTGGTGCTTCCTGAGGAAAGCAATGTTTTCACGCATTTAATTTTATTTCTCACCACAAAATCTATTTCGATTGGCAATAAATTAAATTAATTTTCCCCAGGTCAGGCCTGGTTCGCCTGTAACAGTAACTGGTAAGCAATTTCCCTGTCTTTATCTTAACCCATGAGGTTTTTTTCCATCCCATTTTTACCCCCCTGTTCTGCCGAGGAGGGGGAGTGAGCAAGCAGCTGGCCAGAGCAGACCCACCACGCTTAACTACTGTCCTTACAGAATGACAACACTGACATTTGGCTAATACTTGTTTATATACTATAACACTGTTAAAACTTATTGCATTCTGAACACTGGTAGCCCTAACAGCGTGAAATTAAGAAAGCAGCAATTTGATGTAAAAATCTCCTACTGCTATACATATGGTCCCCAATAAGATGTGCCTCAAGTCTTTCCTACGTTACTGCAACGCATATCAAAACATCCCATTACAACTTCTAGCTCATTTAAAATAGGTCAGAAATTACAAAATCTAAGCTGTCATACTCATGGCTTGTTTCTGTAAGGAATACAAATATTGTCACAATGGCTGAAACTTCTCTACAAAAATACTACGTTACGTAGAATTGATCTTGGTCCCATTGCACCAAACAGCTCTTGATACATGCTGTAAACCTTCTCAGTAAAACAAGCAGACTTCTCTTGTTTCACAAGCAAATGTTAACAAAAGAAATGGGAAATATCTCTGCTCAAAACTGAGAGATTAAAACATGATAAATAACAGAAGTCAAGTGCCAAAAGCAAAAGAGGACAATAAGAGCAATCTGTGGAAGACAGGGTACGTGCCTGGTGGAAGAGGAAAAGAAGGAAAGCACAAGTAAGAGTAGTGCACAGAAGAATGTTACTGCTGAGTGTCCTGGTTTGTCGACTTTAGCTGCTTTGGAATAGCCCTGGGTACACATGTGGCCATGTAAGCACAAGGACAAACATATAATTCCAGTACATTAAATGAAAAAGATCAAGTAAGCTGGTATTTAATGCACACAGATGGTCTGTCATACCATAGCAGATGCACTTCAGATGTTCCACAGCAATAGCTTTTCCACCTGCCCTTATCCAGAGTCCTGAGGAGTGGTAACAGGAAAAATGCAAGCAGCTGAAAAATTAAGTAATGAAAGCAGGAGAAAGGAGTAAAGAAGGAAATATAGATGATGGAGAAGAAATTAATGGGAATAATGAAGGAATAAACAGTGAAAATATTAAAATGTGTGTAAAGACAAGCACCCGTATGCTGGTGTCAAAGGTAAAGTAAAAGAGATTAAAGTCATGGGTTATTGATGTCATAAAGCATTTATTTAAATATGAACCTGCTGCCCTGAACTCTAATGTAAAAAGGCCCCTTTCAAAAACTGCCTTCCAGCAGTCTCGGAAAGGCCTTGTGTTGCATATCGCCTGTAGGAAATGTAAACTGTCCTTGATTTAAAGCAATTGAAACTCTTCAATGAAATAAAAAAAAAAAATAATAATTTCATGTGATGCTACCATTAAACTCTATGCTTTAAGAAGTGCTTTCTGAAATGTTACTAGATGGAAGAGATTTCCAGGGTAGCTCAGGACTGATGTCCTTCAATAGTGAATTTCCCACTGATTTCATCAGAATAGATTTAAAGACAGAACTGAGCAATTTCTGAAATTTGTTTATTTTTGAATTCCACAACTGGGATTCATGCAATACTGTTATAGCTATGATTCGATCTCCACTGCACACCTTTCAGTAGATATGATAAAAGAGGAAATAAATATAAAACTGGGATCATTTCAGCTTCTCTGAGTCAGCATTTTGTTGACTCTACTGATTGTAATAAAACTCTCTGCCTTCCCCTCATTGATTCTGCAAACATGGCAGGCTCTACTCAAGTGTCCACAGGGTGTCTAAGGTAATCCCATCTGGCCTCCAGCTGTCACTTCAGAAGGGTGCAGGTCTCCTGTGTCACATCTCGCAGACCTCTCAAAATATCTCAAATTTGCAGGACACAGAATCAAACCCACCATGTCAAGTATAAAACAACTGGGCTGCATTCAGCAGATTTTACATTATTTTTACAAGGTTTCAGCAGTGAGCAGTTACAGCAACATATAAATATGCTCAGGTAAATTCTTACATTTGGAAGCTCATCTGAGGCTTAACCAAAGAATTCCATACAAGGAACGACTTCCTTGGTCTTTTTGCATCTTATCTACTTATTTTTATTATGAATTTATAAATCACTTTACCTCATGCCAGAGTCTCTATATGATCTATAAAAACCTTATTCAAACTAATTCATATAACATACATGTTAATACGTCTACACTAATCGCAAAGCAGACACACAAGTTTTGCTGATAAATCCAACTTTATTTTTTCATGTGCCAGCGAGGTATTGAAACAGTGTTCACTGACACGCAGCGAAAAAAATATTTGCAATATATTTTTAATCTCTTTCATTGCTGAAGTCAATAAGCTCTGACCAAAATTACTGTAGCTAATTCTACTTTTTCTCTTTCAGTCATTGAAGTGTAAAATAGAGGGATTTTGGTTGGTATTAAGTGTTAATTCCAACACAAGTTTAAATTTAGTGTTCCTAGTGCACCTCTATGTTGTTATATGTGAAGAAAATCATAAAGCAACAGGTGACGTGAATTGTTTGACTGATTTTGGTTATTGCATGAGGTGGAAGTGCAGTACTGCAGCTTTGTTTAGTAGCTAAAGTTATCAATTTGAAAATTTCCATAGAAGTGAGGTATATAATTTTTTTTTAATGATACTTTTCCTTAAAACAATATTTTGCCAAGTGGGAGATATATTTTCTATGGTTTCTGCATTTCTCCTCTTCATTTGTGACACTCTACTTGATCATCACCACTCAGATGGAACAGAAATACCCACCAGCTGCAGATAATGTAAAAGCTTTGGATGGCCAGTACAAATAATGGACTATCAACTGCCATTTACAGATTAGTAACTTTAGCATATATCACATTTTTGAATTCTAAAGAGTGTGTTCCATTAACTTGTTTATGCACACAAATTTTACAGTCCCCCAACACAAATGAGAAATGGTTGCACACAGGAATCTCCAAAATAAGCTGTGCTGTTAGATTGTCTCATAATTTTTTTCCAATTTTGACCATCATTAGAATACTGCAATTAGAAAAGCCATCAAATAATATACTGACAAAAATCTGCAGCTGTCGTTATGCCCTCCATGACAGAAGTATTTTGCTAAACTCTGAAATATCCATCATCATCAGATGTATTCTGGGACTGTGTGTCATCTCTCTGAACAAAAGGTAGTTTAGAGATATATGGAGACAATGTTAATGAAACAACTTACTGTATATTAGAAGAAATAATAAAGTTGCTGTAGCACAAAGAGAAGCATAATTAGAATTTCTGAAGTCATGTTTTCCACCAGAGTATTCTACAGTGAATCAACAAGTGCTTTCTGGGCAGCACATAACTATGAACAGGAATATGGGATGAGTCCTCAGTGACACCTTTGCCTGCAGGACACACAGGTGGGATGCAGGGAGCAGGAGGAATCCACCACTGTCAGAGAGAGAAGGATGGAACTGTCAGTAATAGATATCTCCAATCTGCTCACAAAAATGAGAGCACCACCAATGAAAGCTGTCACCATGGCTAACAGAATGTGAGGTCAGCAGCACACCAGTGGCATGAAATAAGTCAAGATTTGTTGGTAAGATCAAATTCCTAACCAAAGCAAAACTTTGCTTTTCTTTTAAAATATCTTCATAATCTTCAGTCACAAAGAATGGAGAAAGACCAACTAACCCTTTGCATGGAACATGGTCAGCCATATGGCTGCTGCCTTCAACAGGGCTCCGATGACCCTGCTTCATCTGCAGAATGCAGAACCTGACTGACAGGACAGGGTATCCAAAAAGCTCATTCTCTGTAACACCAGCAGCTTAAGCTGTTTCACAGAGAATATTTGTTTTGTGGACTCCTGTAGCATCAAGTATGTTCTTAAAGTGACTTTCCCCTGCTGCAGATCAAAGAGTAGCAGTAAGAGATGAGGGATTTGTGACACAACAATGTTTGTAAGGAACCAGAACTACTACTGCCATTCCAGGAATAGCAAAGCAAGACTACAAGCACCTCAGCCAACCCTACCCTAGTGCTGGTATCAGTAGAGCTGCTGGGTAGGTAGGCTGACAGCAAATTTCCTGTTCCACCTACGGCATGAGGAAGGGGTGAGACCAGAACACTGAACATAAACCTCTTCTAAGCTACAAGATGTAGTTGTCCTGTTATCTTGAGAAGTGTTGTGCAGAGAGCAATCCCCAATCTCGAAAAGGTATGACCCTTAAAAAGGCCATATTCTCAGAGATAAGCACCAGAAAGATGACCACAGATATGGTTTTGCTGTATTTGCAGCTCTTCTACTGCACGATTAACTCTTTCTACAAGGTAAAGATCCTGCTTTGCTTTGCCTCTTGCTGGAGAACATTAGTGTGATATTCCTTGTGATGCCCAGAGGTGTGCACCAAACTGATTCTCAGATTCTGCAAATTGCCTGAGCTCCAAAAGAACAGATTTCTCAGGGAGAACAAAGACCCTGAGCTTAGAGGTGCTCCGAGTGGCTCTTTCAGCCTTTTAATGAGGTAAATCAAACTACTGGGAACGGCAAGGGAAATATGAAAAGATCTCTGCCGCAGATATCCTTTGGATCTTTTCACTGTACCAAAGAGGATAACCTTAGTAAGATATACCTGAAAAACATTCAGAGATCCCATTTACAACTAAAGACTCACTTCTCCTATACACTACACAAACAGCAGAAATATAATTTCCCAGAGACAGAAGCTAAAGGAAACAAAAACAGAAGAAAGACAGAAGTAATGATTAAACATGCTATCAGCAGGCAATCAGCATGCAGGCACATTACCACATTATTATTTCTTAGTAACAGTTAATTTCCTTATATGTTTGCTTTAGTCTTGAAAGAAAAAAAAAAAAAAAAAAAAAAAGTATGTATTTAATTGAAACACTGAGTAGCTTTTTCAACATTCATTTTTTATAAATCAAATGCATTTTATATATATGGATAGATTTGGAATTTTAACTTCCAATTTTTTCTTGTTACTACTGTCACAGTAGTGCAAGTATTCATTACTTATTTCAGCTTTTGCCTCTTTCAGTTTTTTAATGATCAGATTTCTAATAATTCTTCCATATTCAAATACTGTTACACTGCTTATATGTTTCTTGTATAGAGATATTATTACTGCTTTCCATAATTGTTTTTAAAAGTACTTCTATTTGAAAACAAGCACAACAACACCTAAAGTCTGTCAAACAGATCAAGAGTATTCTGATAAAATGTCAACATTCAATAATTTTGAGAGATTTTCCCCCACATTCTATAATTTTCTATGCTTTTGAACATTATGTTTTAAAATATTCACTTTCTATGACACTTCCACACTATACTGTCACAAAATTACAATCTAAGCTATCACAAGAATTGCTCACCAGCATAACCACAAACACAAGTCAGAGTGACAAATGCAGTGTTCACCCATGAACAAACAGTATATACTACAACACTGGTGATTCTTTCTGTTATTATTTATGAAGATAAAACTGAAAAACATATATTTTATACCTAAATACATGACATACCACCAAGCTCTCCACTTTTGCATATTTTCATGGTTGAAGAATAAACTCCAGAAAATATTAACCACCCACAGAGATCACCTTGACATGCTTTTGCTGCGGAAAATAGAACATTATACAAACTACTGAAGCCTGAAGCATACTCAAAACATCACATCCTATTTGCTAAATGTACAGAAAGAATAATGGGATCACTAAGAACATTTTAAAAGTAATGTGTTATATTCATTTTTAACTCCAGAAAAAGAGAGGTTTCTCAAAAAGCAGGCACACTTACTTTGCAACACGATCAGACTTTGCTGAACATCTCTGCTGGATAAATTCCGCTTCGTTTTACCCATACAATTTCAAAGATATTAAAGAGTAAAATTAAGCTATATCCACCAAAAAAAGAGTATGCTGGATATGAATACCAATATGAGGACAAGCTACTGGACAACCAATGCCCTGATACATGAAAAACTGGCAATCACATCAGAATTTCCCAAATCCATATTTAATAGAATCTAGTGTTCAATTTTAATTTACTTTGAAGGACAGTAACACTTGTAAAAGCCTTTATCTAAAAATTACAGTGCACTTTCAATAATGACGGCTCTTGCATTTACAGAAACCAAAGTGAAGGTTCAGGTACGTCTCACTCACAGGTTCACACAAGCTGCCAAAAGACTTGTGGACGTAAATAAAGGTTACACAAGTCAACTCCAGTTATTATTTTAAACAAAACTTTTAAAAGAGATTGCAAAGAAATATATGGTATCCTAGCTGTGACAATAAAAATCAACTTTAGTGACTCAGAAGAACCCCTCCAGTCCTAAATTCTGAGGACGATACAGAAATTTGCATAAATTCAGGTTGAATATTATCATTTATAGAGAAAGGACAGATAATGTAATACAATTACAATGAGGACAAATACTGTAACATTGTCTAATAAAAATTGTCATATACAAGGATCCTTTATTTGTCATTACTTGTGCTTTGGTCCATACAGAAAGGGAAAATATGCATTAAAATACATTGAATATTCTACCAAACCTATTTCATCAGTTGGACTCAATGATCTTAAATGTATTTTCCAACCAAAATGATTCTATGATTCTTAATTGTTATGAGGACAATACAAATTCATTAAAGAGTACAACACAAAAAAATAAGATATTACGTCTGTGAAAAAAGAACTATCCTACATATAGGCAAGTTTCTTTTATGGAAATATGATTCCACAAGAAGGAAAACATTATCTATTTGCCTAGAAGTAAATAGCATTGCAGTCACTAATTCATGTAGTGTCTTCACTGGCAAGGCAGCAGTCTGTTTTCTACTACAAAAAAGTATTAAGATACCCATGAATTTGATGGTCTTCAGCAACTTATCTTTGGATAGTCCAAAAAGTATGTTAGATTAGACTAGTTAGAAATGTCAAAATGATTTCTGGCAATTTTTATCCCAATATTGTCTTTCTATGCTGGTGAAAGATAAGAGAGGGAGGGAAACCGGGGGGAAAGATAAGAGAGGGAAGGGAAGGGAAGGGAAGGGAAGGGAAGGGAAGGGAAGGGAAGGGAAGGGAAGGGAAGGGAAGGGAAGGGAAGGGAAGGGAAGGGAAGGGAAGGGAAGGGAAGGGAAGGGAAGGGAAGGGAAGGGAAGGGAAGGGAAGGGAAGATACACAAATACACCTCTCATCTATTTTAGCTTATCTAATCCTCTGCTACACTGTAAGCCTCATTTAGCCTTCGTTAACTAGTGCTATGAAGACATTTCACAGTATCACAGTATGTTTGGGATTGGAAGGGACCTCAAAAGATCATCTAGTCCAATCCCCCTGCTGGAGCAGGAACGCCTAGGTGAGGTCGCACAGGAACACATCCAGGCGGGTTTTCAATGTCTCCAGAGAAGGAGACTCCACACCTCCCTGGGCAGCCTGTTCCAGTGTCTGTCACCCTTACTGAGAAGAAGTTTTTCCTCAAATTTAAGTGGAACCTCTTGTGTTCCAGCTTGATCCCATTACCCCTTGGCCTATCATTGTTTGCCACCGAGAAGAGTCTGGCTCCATCCTCGTGGCACTCACCCTTTATATATTTGTAAACATTAATAAGGTCACTCCTCAGTCTCCTCTTCTCCAAACTAAAGAGACCCAGCTCCCTCAGCCTTTCCTCATAAGGGAGATGCTCCACTCCCTTAATCATCTTGGTTGCCCTACGCTGGACCCTCTCCAGCAGTTCCCTGACCTTCTTGAACTGAGGGACCCAGAACTGGACACAATATTCCAGATGTGGTCTCACCAGGGCAGAGTAGAGGGGAAGGAGGACCTCTCTCGATATACTAACATTTCCTCCAGTCCATTACAGAACAGCCTCATCCTCTGGCAGAAGAACTCCTTAAGGACTTGGCACTCAGAACGGCAGCACTGAAGAGCTTACTGGACACTTCCTAAAGTTCAGTTTTCTCCCTTCACAGCGTTTTGTGCCAGAACAAACTCCTTTCAGTTTTTGAAACAGTTTACATTTTCACTGGTTTGGAAACAATTACAGCTTTCAAGTTACTACTATTAATGTTGTCTGTCCACATCACCTCATTTGAAGTGCCTACTGTTCCTTCTACACCTGGAGAGTGAGAACAGAAATTTGAAAATCTGTAAGCTGGTGTGTTGGAGGAAGGAGAGGACTCACAGGCAAAAAGCTAATGGGACATTCAGGGAGAAGCCAGATTAATTTATGGAGGTTACATGATGCATTTGTACAGAAATTGGTAGATTTTAAGAGGAGTTGGGCTAGAAAACCATTCTGCTTCACCATATGTTTCATGCAATATTTGTTTAAGTATCTTGATGCATCGTTAGTATACGCATCGAAACTGAGCTTTTCCAAATCACTAAAGCTGCAAGCAGGTGAACTACAATTACAACAGCCTTTAGACTCCCTTCATATTTTTTTCTGTGATATGTTCTAGTCCTGGGACTATCACTCTGCATATGTTGTAGAAGTCAGTAGAGCTCAAAAGTTTAATCTATGACTGATGAGAACAGGGTGGCTACTCCAATCACATACTCTTGCCTGTGTATTTCCTTTCATTTTCTTCTATTCTTTCCTTACAGTAGCAAAATAAGTCTATTATATTTCTCCCATTACACCCAAAAATTCAGTGTGTCCTCACTTCTGCAACTGGTGTCTCTAGTGGAAACTAGCAACAATATGACAGACTAAGGAGAGTGAGAAAAGTGGCAGCAATAGGACCAGAATATAGGACCTCTCATAAATACCTCTGATGAAATAAAAAATACGGCTATGCCAAATGCTGCTGCCCTACAAATCTGTGTATCCCTGAGGTCAGCATACTGTGTCGCACATCAGTTATATGAACTAGAGTATCCATGGAGCTACATGAACCCATACTTGAAGGAGTGTGATTACGGCAACATCTCTTCATAGCCAAGGAATGCTAAAATTATATGAGATCAATTTAAAACTGTCAGAAGAAGTGTCTCTCAGATGCATGGTATTTTCTAAACTGTTGTTGGGTGCTTTTTGCCTTGACCTTTCCTTTCTTCTCTCATGAAATAACTCACCATGGTGATTCCCAGGATCCTTTCAAAAAGTGAACTCAACGTATTTCGTAATTCCACAGGATTTCACAACAATCAGATGATTTTTTTTGTTTTAGTAAGTAATTTTTTCCGCCATTTCCAGCGAAAGCAAAAGCTATCTTTCAGAATGACAAATGAAGTAAAAGAATGTAAAAACTTAAGAAATTTCATGAACACATTCTGTCAGTAATATCTACTACTGGTAGAGTTTACAGTGGGAGAAAAATGAACCAATTCAGAACAGATCCTTAAAAATTCCAATTACGCTTGTGGTTTTCGGAATATATCTCATACATTTTGGCAAAGCTTCACTCACCATGTAGGTTTCTGAAGCAATGTGCTGAGCAAAACAGGTGTATGAACTGTTTCATGAAGTAAGATTCTATGAGCAATTAGCTGCTGAAGTGTCATCAGTCAGATACTGAGAGCTCTTTCACGTGCATTGTCACCGCGCTCTTAGCAAATCCTCAATGTAGTCATTAGGAAGAAAATTGAGACTTATCTCAACAGAAGAGGCACACAAAGCATTTAGAAAAAGCTGCACACAAAACGTGGTGCAACATGAGTTCAATTATCTCCTTATGCTACAGTATGAGCATGCAGGATGTGAAAATAGAAATAGTACAAGTACTAAGATTCAGTCTGCACAGAGAGCAGTTAGGTAAAGGGCATAATAAATCATATCTGAGCACTGTAGTGAATAGAAAAACACAGAAAGGTGTGAGAATGAGGCACCTGAGGGCACCATGGCCTGGAAAGCAGTTATGTTTGGAGGATTATGTTGGACCTCAGACCAAGATCTTTTATAGGTATAAACCAGCAAAAATTCTGACAACTCTTTAAAGATTTTTTTCAATTTCTGCTGCTTATTTTAACATTTAACATATTTAAGTAAAGGCAGTTGAATTAAAGTCTTCCTATTACCATAATTATATATCAACAGCTCATAAACACAAACAGTATTTATGAATATTTGAAAATGTTGAAAGCAATTCAAAACTTTTGTAAATGACGCTGAAAAGCCAGATGCCTGAATCACCCCCAGTCACTCTCTAGTGCTATTCAAATAGTGTTAATTAACTACACTGTTTTGATCCTTATGTTATAAAAGCAGTATGCAGCAAAAGTAGGATCAGAGGTCTAAGTACATAAGAGTCAAGGGTTCAGTCTCAGCCAGGGCATTAGATTTGGTGCCTGTTTACAGAGAAAGAACATTAGAGTGGAAAAGAAGAAAGCCTAACCTGGAATCAAAACCTAGCAAAGATTGCTCAGACACTCAGTATAGCAGTTATTTTCTCAATGACAATCAGTCTCATTGTTCAACACTGTCCAGGTGTGGCTCAGCCAAATATTTATGGCCATGTGCAGCACCTTTTTGGGACTGATACAAAATTCAAATAGAAATTATAGGTTCACACTTCTGAAATACTTATATTTAAATAAGACTCAGCATTTGATAAAAACACTACAATGGGGTCTCCAGGTCCTGAACCATGGGGTACAGCAGTTTAGTTCCACATATCACTTCCTGCTGTTTTCCAGGTACAGCTAGGGAGAATTTCTACAAATTTCTATGGAATATTCCTGCCTCATAACTGTAAGTAGACAATATGAATTGATACAAAGACTTTATTGGCCAAGTTCACAAAAATTACAAGTGTTCATTCGTAATAAATAATCCCAGCATAATGAAAATCATGTTGAAATCATGATATGCAAAGCTGTTTTCCAATTCTTTTCAAGGAATTCATCGCACCAAGTATATTCACGATTACTGATCAGCATGAACTAGGATCACCAGTCCAGTTTAAAATGACACTTGCCTAAAAGTGGCTCTAGTGGCTCAAGTAATCTTGTGTTGAATCTCTGTCAGCTTAATCTTAAGTCACCTGCAACATATGTAGAACCAATTCAGACTAGTTTAGGTCCCCAAGTGACATACACAAGAGAAGCCTCTACATAGTCAATAGAGGTAAAGAAAAAGATGCTTCTAAAGAGTCTGAAGAGATTTATCACAGAACCCTACAGCTGTCTGAAGTGCTCACTGGAGGAGCCTGTCTCTCTCCATGGACTATTAAATTCTATGCATACTACCCTGCTAGCGTGGGCACCTAGAATAAAGCTGTGAGAATACACTACTTTTCCTTATAAATAGACACTTCCTAATTGAGACTACTGAAGTTGTGTTTCCTTTTAAAAAGTTGAGAAGGCAATAAAATACTTTCTTCACATCTCTGTTAATATGAGACTTTTGATCTTTACACTTCTCTCCTGTGGCATCTTTATTTAAAAAAAAACAAACCCACCACACACACTGAAAATGATCTTCACATAACAAGCAATGTGTTTACCGCTTCCAGCACAGAAAACCATCTGCTTATTATCTCACATAGTGTGAGCTTTTGCTTTATTCTCTGCTAGGCCATCACAACACAGTGTCGGCAATGCTGCTCATAGGTCCACCCAGAACCGCACATGATAATGCAGAATGAATTTACACTGGTAAGACTATATCAATGCCACCTTTAGAAGACTTTCCAACAAATGGGAACCGCAGAGCAGAAGGAAGGCTGAAAGATTAGAAGCTAAGCTGTCCCCATTTTCGTGCAGCTTGCCCAGTGGCTGCAGATACTCTGCTTCCTAGTTTGATCACTACTATTTAGCAGTCCTGCATTGAAACACTGTTGCGGTATTTAAGTATCTCCATTAGGACAGGTCCTCTCTGTCAAATACCTCCATAAAAGCAGAAATATTAAAAATATAGATCTTCCATGCACATCTGGTAACTCAGCTACTTAAACAGATGTTCTAGTATTCAGCATCAAACCATTTAAAATGTTTTTTGCATCTGCATTACAAATGTCTCATCTGGTAAGTAAACAAATGAGTATGGGTAACCAGTAATGCTTTCATGAGCTGAGCTTAAAAGAGTATCTGATTAAAAGTGCCTCCTGTAAAATTCTGGGTTGTATCTCCAGAGACTTAATCTTTACGTACCTGCAATACATCCCTATAAAGTCAGTTCAATTAATCAGGACTTGACATACCGTAAGAGTCTAACCAAACACATTAAAAATACAGATGTCAGCTTTTCAAATAATATCTGATAAAGAATAATATGAAACATTTACAACTTTACCCAGTTCTTCAAAAATGCCTGCTTCCCCCAACAGATCAGTCACTTCTGATCGTTCATCAGTGGAACTTCATTGTGGCACACTGCACTGACATATAGCTTTATGTTAAAATGAAAATTTGTTTGATAGTCTTGTAAGAGTAAAGAGATTTTTTAAAATCAGTTTTAAATAGAGAACATACAGGTGTGCACAGGTATCTTAGATTCTTTGGGGATTTGTTTTAAGTCCAATCTATTTAATTTTAAAATATTATATAGAGAACATATATAACTACAAGTAACTGCAGAAAAGATATTACAATAACCTACAAAAGCTTCAAATTGCAATTAAAAATATTTAAATTTACTTGTGAAGATTTACAGAAAAACAAGTCATTTAAAAAGGTAACTCACAAAAAACACATGAGAGGAAGTAGGGCACAATCCTCATACCAACAGTGATGCTGCAAACTCTTCTTAGGCCTAAAGCAACACAGCTTCTATGGCAAAATTAGTTATCAGTATTTTAAAAGGTTTTGAAGGCTGACCAAATTAGAGATCTTCAGAGATACGGCAAAAAAAATAAACTGCAGGAATTAAAAAAAAAGGCATTGAGCTTAATGAAGACAGGAAAATACACAACTGAAAAGTGACTGATGGCACGGATCATTTGTCATCCGAATGACAATCAGTTTCTCTTCAAAGAGAATAAAGAAAGAAGTGAGGATGCAAAAGGCAGTATTAGTATGGCTTGCTGGGGAAAACAGAGAAAGATAATGGTATAAAAGCATTTTCAAGTTTATCACTATCTGCAGAACAGACTGCTAACAACTAAAAGCATTTGAAAAAAAAAAATAAACAAAAAATGAAAAATATTGACTAAATGGACATTTGCTACATTTTTTTTCTAATAATTTTGTTAGTTATTAGAAGAAGGTAATATTTTCAGAGTTGAACAATGCAATAAAACAGGTAGTGCTAATAAGCACTATAGATGGTAGAGTTACAGCTTCTACCACCTCCTCCTGCTCCCTCCCTGGCCAGGGGACTGGAAAACATCCCCACGGCTGTGTGAGACTTCAGTTCAGTAAAGCTCAGCTGGTTGAGGCTACTGATTTCGGTAACATCAGCAAGAATCCACAATCACACTGATTGCCAGCAGAAACTACATACAAAAAAATCTGATCAAACCATCTAAATTGTGGTCATGCATCCACATCTATTCATACTTCCACTTCAAAATATTGGTGCGATGTTTGGTCTTAGTTGCTTGCCGCTGTTCAGACAGTATTAGGGGAGGAACAATCTGAAAATTTCCTATGCAGAACTCCTCAGCTAATGGCCCTTTTCAGGATTAAATCTTGTCTGCCCCGTAACATCTCCCATGTAACCTACACTTCAAAGCTACGCCTCTGCAAACCTTCAACCCTGGAAGGTGCTGTCTCATCCTACCATATGGTCACCTTTCAACAGGACCTATGTGGCAGACAGCAGACTTACTATCTCACACTCTGAGATGGTGCGTATCACTGCCTTTGATCCGATCCACTTTTTAATCACACAGAGGTTCAATCTTCTTTGTTTTTGGCTATCAGCAGCCAATTCACACAGTATCAAAACTGATAAGAGGCTTAGATGAACTATTTCGTGCCTCTTCCAGAGTATGATGCCCTGATGACATCTCAGTGCTCCTGGCAAGAGTCGTAGTATATTCCACACCAACCCTGGCCCACAATTCAGCCACCACCTCACACTCACTCTCCACATTACCTATAATTGAATAATAAATGAAGCTGATCAGAGCCTTCAAGACAATGTTCTTCTAGAAGTATACAAAAGATTATAGAAAGGCAGAAATGTAGCACTACAAAAAAAGCAGGGAAGAAATGAACAGAGGAGCAAGGGAACATAGGTACTCAAGGCAGGTAAGCTTTTCACAGGTATTTCAGCTGGATAGCAACTTCAAGCAATATAGTTTTATAAGTGTTTATTAAAAAAAGAAAGGAAGGAAAAAAGCTTCAGGAAAATAAATACAGTAGGGACTCTGAGTGAGGCAAATCAGAATGCTGCTTGGGGTCTTTGCTTCAAGTCCAAAGAGTCTTTTTTTTATTTTCTGTATGAAAAGCAGAAAACAAAAGAAAATGAAATAAATAAATAAGGCCTTCCAGTTTTAAGCACACACACACAAGCTTCACACATACATACATCCACCCTCTCACACACAATTTCAGAGGGGACTGAACTTCAGTCTACAGTTATTAATCCTGCAATCTTACTGTGAGTCTGTATCACCATTGTTTTACTTAGCTCCCCATATATTCTTCTTTGTTACAAAAACAGCTCTGAAAGTTTTCTCATTGCTGAGCATGCCTATGACAACAGATTTTAAGACAATATCTTCTAAATATGCCATTTGGTATTGTTAATACATTCAATAAGTTTTAAGCAGGGAATAACATGGATATAGTCAAAAGGGGTTTACTTCATAAAATATACCTGATCTGTAATTTTTAAAGAAATACTTTCCAGACATAGAGATTTAATAATCATTTTGCCAAAATACTTTAAAACTATTATCAAACAATAACAATACATGATTACTACATATTGCCTTGTCATAAAGGTAACTGAGAACCAAATGGGCCAGCACATAACAGAACTCTCGACATTTAACCTCCAACCACAGTCAAATTTAGAATCAGCAAATGTCCTGAAGTTCTTCAAGTTTATGAATAAGTGATGACCTCAATTAAATTAGCAGATTGTGTTTCCATTTGTACCAGACAGGTGTTAATAATAGGCAATACACTAGTTACACAGAAGTATCCTGACCCTAAATGTACCCAAATGCATTCATTTAGATTATGTCCTTACAGATCAAACAATCCTGAATAGCAAAACTGGCCTGATACTGGCCAAAAATAGCCCTGTATTGCCTTCAGTGGCCTTGCCCAAGCCAGCATCACGACACTTGGTTCTTCTGTCCCTTTGCCTCCAGCGCTTTCTCCTTTCATCTCCACTTCAGTCTGTGCTTGTATCTGCCCCTGGTTCCAGCTGGCTCAAAGGGAAAGAACTAGGGTCGCAACCCCAAAAAGCTCCACAGATGTCTCCTTCTCCCCAGAAAAGTGATAGAGCAACATGGGGTAGCCATGAGCTGCAAAGGCCAGCAGGTCCTCACTCAGTGGAGAGCAGAGCATTGTGTGCTGAGAAACAGGATCAGAGAGAGAGTCCTGTCTGGATAGATTCTGGTCCTCCTCTGCTGGGAAGAAGGAGTTTTAAGAAAGGAGAAAAAGACCTTCATATCCACCCACAGTCCCAGAATTGCCACAATACCCGATACTATAATGTTACAAAAAATATAGTGCCATTATCTACCACTGCTAGATGCCTACAGAACAAGGATTCAATACAATCAGCACAATAGAGCTACCCATCAACTGGGGACCTAATGAGAGCCAGATTTTTTCTTTTCGTGGAATAACACCCAAGACAACATGCAGAAAACAGTGTCAACTATTATGGTAATAGGATGACAGGGAAGTTGAAAGTATTGCATGGCAGCAGACTAACAATAGAGAAGAGAAAGCACCTCTCCCACTCTTCAAAATTCCTCAAAAGCAGAGCGGAAGTTTTAGTCAGTTTAAAAAAATTGAAGAACAAAAATAATTTCCTATGACATACACTCAATTGAACAAAATTCTACAAAGTTAAATAAAACCTATGCTTTGAAAACGTTCAGAGTTACATTGAGAAGGCAAATGAACCATTTCAGTGTTTCTGTCTAAGCTTAAGGACAGGAAAGTGCAGCAAAGGTGGGTAAAAGCATAGGTAGGCACACTACTCTCAGACACCATTCACTGTTTTAAGGGCAAAGAAATCTCTTGAGAAGCATTGCTTTACTTCAAGTGACATCCACCAGATGGTTAAAGCACATACAACATAACATTATACAATTAAGAGAATAATCTATACGTCTAGGAAGTTTCTCCCTTAAATGATATGCCTCCATCTACCTGCTTATGGTTAATTGTTTTGTCTTTTTAATAAACACCTAACCAGAAATATTTGTGAGTATATGCAGTAGGCAGATGAAGTATATGAAAGAACTTTGGTAAAAATATGTGCACATGTATGAAAAATATTATTAAACCAAAAATAAGTGAAGTTGAGACCATTTGGTACTGGAAGTACAAGACATGTCTGAAGAGTCAGAAATGTGATTTAATCTACACCCACTGACAGTTTCATTACCTCTCACAAACAAGCCAGGATGCTATATTTTAAAAAGCCTAATTAAACCTGTGCTGTTTTTATTTTGCAAATCTTTGTTTATTGCTGGAAAGAACACTGAATCCCACCCTCCTTAGCAGTCATATGTCTTTGAGTGTTACACCTCTGTAGTTTCACTCCAACTGTGCTAGAAATTATTTTCAGCTGGCCCAGAGGCGCTGTCGAATGCTCTGCGCTGCCATGGGCAAGACCAATATTTGATAGCTAACTTAGGATTCCTGCTGCCTGAGCTGGTAGAGAACAAGCATGTGGTAGAAGTGATGAGCTTGTTCTCCCGAGGGTAGGGTGCCAGCTGCACGATAAAAAGGAGAGAGTGTGGAATTAATAGTGGCCTCACAGACAGGCTGTATATTTTGCCTTTCAACAGAAAAATTCATGCCTTAATGGAAGGCAGAACTGAAGAACGAAGACTCAGAATACAGAAGAGACAACTGCTACCTTGCAAAATGAATTTAATTCAGTTTTGCCTACTTCAGTCTCACTATTGCAGGATGCTTTTCAGATGCCTTAAAGGATAGTTTGTGTCTAAATAAGCCTATATCTAATGACAAACCACTACAGAACTACTACAGAAAATAAAGAAGGCAACAGAAGCAAATTCTGTGTATGGAAACTTTTGAGTAATCTATGCAAGAAGGCAGAAGTGGGCTCATGAGAAGGATGCAAATGCAGCAGGGGCTTTTTTTATGAGCTCATGAGGTTCCCTCATGGATACAAAGCTGTGAAAACAAAATAAAACTGTGACAGAAATTGTCTCCAAGTATGTGGACAAGTCTGTAAGTACTGGCAAAGTAGAATGAACAGACCTGACAAAAAACTCGATGACAGAAAAAAATCAAAACAAACAACACAAATGACTAAGTTCAAAGATCAGTTTCCTGAGTTTTTGGACCTAACAAACAAACTTCCTCAAAGAAAAATCAATGTAGCACTTCATTTGGTTCCACTGACATTTTCCACCCCCTCACAATCTATTACTGGACTGCTCACCACACTTGGAAAGCACCCATGTAAATCTCTGTCAGTAGCTTAAATTTGAGGCAAGAGGCCTTGAGAAGAATATAAAATAGGAAGGGAAATGAAAATGCAAAAAGTCTAAAAGAAGGAATTAATTTTGGTTTAAGGGAGGCAACATCTGATTTGCAAATGAACAAAAAAAGAACGAACAAAATTGGAAAGGTTAGGACAGAGGCAAGAGGTCTGAATAAGAAATTTAACAGGAGAATCGAAGGAAAAAAAATGGATCTGAACAATTTAAAAAAATGAAGGTGCAAAAGCTGGTTCTCGTCAGGATGTATGAAGCATGAGGAAAGTAAGAGTAAAAAATAAACCTGAGTCACTGAATCTGAGTGACAAGAAGGATAATGTTCTTGTCATTTGTGATAGAAAAGGAGAGAAGTGGATAGAGTTCTGTTTTGAAATGATAATTAAAAGACATCATGTTAGACATACACCATGAGACCCAGGAGTACATGGAAGGTGCAGTAACAATTGTGCAAAGACAGATTCACAAGTTATCTGCATAGCCATTACAGTAAAAGCAATGGAGGTGGCTAACTCACCTGGAAACAGAGTGTAAAAGGGAAAAAAAAGTCCAAGGACAGTATTGTGACAAATTTTATATTAAATAGGGGAGCGGAGGGGAGAGAGAGGGAGAGGGAGAGGAAGAGGGAGAGGATATTTCTGTTGGGAGGGACCTACAACGATCACCTAGTCCAACTGCCTGACCACTTCAGGGCTGCTGAAAAGCCAAAACGTTGTTAAGGGCATTTCTCAACTGATTTCAGTTTGCATGCCTCTTAAACACTGACAGGCTTGGGGCATCGACCACCTCTCTAGGAAGCCTGTTGCAGTGTCTAACCACCCTCTCAGTAAAGACATGCTTCCTAATGTCCAGTCTAGACCTTCCCTGAAGCAGCTTTGCACCATTCCCAGGCATCCTGTCACAGGATGCCAGGGAGAATAAACCTCAGGAAGCTGTAGAGAGCAATGGGGTCGCCCCTCAGCCTGCTTTTCTCCAAAATAGATAAACCCAAAGTCCTCAGATGGTTCTCAAAGGACATTCCTTCCAGCCCTTTCACGAGCTTTATTGCCCTCCTCTGGACACAATCAAGGACCTTCACATCATCCTTAAAAGGTGGGGCCCAGAATGCCACACAGTACTCTGGGTGAGGCCGCACGAATGCTGAACATAGCAGCATAATCACCTCTTGTCCAGCTGAGTGAGCACTTCTGTGACCACAACAAGTTATGAAAGTAGAAAAAATCTGAAAATTTTCCTGGACTACAACTTGGACCCAGTACACTCCGTTAGGAATATTCCATGCTTTTCCCATTTGCATGTATACACCCCTGTTCTACATGTTCATTTGAAGGGTGCAGTGATATAGCACTGGTTCGATGTTCTCTCATGTCTGTCTTGGTATGTTCAGTGAAGCCACTGATCAGCACTTAATCCATTTTCTATTGGTTCCAAAAGATGTTTTTTGTCATATTTCCAGCATGTTGAAAGTATTAAAAATTGGATTTTTTTCCTCATCTGAGTGGTGTCTGATGCAGACTGATATATTTTATAAAGATCATTTTTGGTATAAATAACAAGTGGGATGCTGGGTAACCCAAGTTCACCCTGGTATGCCAAAGAGAGAAAGACCTGCCAAGCCACACTCGGAACAGAAATATTTTGTAACTGTTTTCAATTCTTCGCCCCTTCTACAATATTTTTACTGAACAAACAACTTCAGAAAAACTCTTCTCTTTCAATAATAACTTGCAGTAAGGTCAGTTAGTTTCATATTATGTACTTAGCATAAACTTTAAAAAAAAAATGCTTGGGAAGGGCTATTTTCAGTATTCAAATTACTGTATGTGTGTAGCTGTAGCATTTACAGCTTCAAGAAAATGTGACATGACTTTCATTAATATAACAAGATGTGATTGTTGCTCTTAAATTTTGCTTAGGTTTTAACTTTTCCAGTTTTAGAGACCATTATTAAAATGTAGGTATTCTTCAGTTATTTTTAATCATAATATTCAATTGAAGTTTGAAATAAATAACCTGGCTGAAGGGCCTAATTTGCAGTGAGGTCCTATTTAAGAGTTTGCCGATAACCTCATGAAGAAATAATTAGAACATTTAAAGTGACAAATTAAAGCCAATGCAATTAGCAATAACTCTCATGATTACTTAATATTTTCTAAGTGCTTTTGAAAAAGCAATGACAGGATTTTATGCTACAAGATAAAATTCTATTCATGTAGAGAAGTGAATTACATATGTTTACCATATTAAACAGAGTGAGAAAAAAATCAGATGGAGTCCAGGGATATTAATGAACTATTGCTAGGGAGTATTACCAAGGTAAAATACCCACCCTGTCACGTGGTTCTGCCACGGTGGTCTGTGAGTCCTGAACTTACGACGTTAATGCACAGACAACTTAGGTTTCGATTTCCATTTCCATCTTTAAAAACAGTGTATAATCATTTGAATCAATTTAGCTTATAGCATCTGACCAGAAAAACACATTCTAAAAAACTAATTTACATGCAGAATTCTGTGGAGTGAACTTTTTTCTGCAGAACAAAATAAAACTACAAGGGATCCAAGCAAAGTCTGGCCTTTGCCCCAAAGACAAGCATGTACCAAAATTCTCTGAATTTTTTTCTTCTTTCACACATAATATCATTCTTGGTGCTTCAAATGTTCTCAGAATACCACGCAGCACAGTCTGAAAACAGTTCAGGGATCAACAATTGCACATGACATGCTCACGAAAAAGTACACGTGCATGTACAAATATAAGACTCCATGGAAAGCACTCAAATCATCAATAAACCTGATTTTTATCAGTCATCCCTTGGTTTTCTTTAAATTTAAAATAGTTTCAGAATGGGAAATTAAATTCTCTAAGAGTCAGTGCTACAGTGCTTCTTGGAGGACTAAAAAACGGTTGTACTTGAAATCTGTGAAAAGATTTCCCATCAACCTCTAGGTCTGGAAATAAGAATAAACTCATTAAATCCAAATAGACTGCTGCTCAACTGAGAAATCACTCACTTCAGAAAAACATGTATTTGTTCAACTGGTTAAGAGACAGGAAATACTTCCTTTTTCTCAGCAAATAATCAGTAGTAAGAAATACCCTTGAATACAGTAAGCACATGAAAATGCAGACAAATACTTGCAGTAGGCACACCAATCAGCACTTTATACAGTATCATTTATATGTGGGACGTGAAACAAAGTATTAAGTTGTATGCTTCCATGGAACACATACAAAAAAGTCCTCCAAACTTAAGGTCTTCCATCATAATTGCCTCTCATATTAAAAGTGCAAATGTATATAAAAGACCACCCTTCCTAAACTTTTCACAATATCAAATATACTCTCCAGTGTCATAAGTGGACTACAGGCTTCTTGACATATTTTGACTCAGCAAGCAGGGTACTTTGTACTCAAATGCAGGTAATACTAAAGGCAGGGGTAGCAGCAGGGCCTCTTCCCAACACAGAGCAGAACATCCCGCTTCCCTCTGCACCGCACATACACTCTGTCCATCCTCTCTGCTCCCTTCCCAGAGTACTGAAAGTTTAACGTTTCCAAAAATGTTTCAGTTTTGACTGTTTTTACTTTAAACTCCCAAGTTTCTTTTCTGAATACTTTCTTTTCCAATTGACAATATTTTATTAAAGATAGAGACAACCCCCAAACCCACTTGTGTAGAAGCTTCTGTGACACAGATCTGGTTTCTTGTTCTCAGTGGCTTTTACAAGCTTCTGGTGGAATCCAGATATTCAAATACCTTCCCATTGCCCAACTCCTGGCAGATTTGCAGAGTGGCTCAGTGAGTGCTGCTCTTGGGTGTACAAATTTAGTACACCAGGGAAATACGGAGACAGTAGTTCCACCTTCTCTTTGGCAGACTCCTCTTGTTCAAGTCTCATAGCAACCTGAAAATTTTACTTAGAAATCTTCATAATCCTCAGACTACTACCTCAATGTAGTAATCTATACAAAAACATGCATAGGAGAATTTTGAAAAAATATATTTAAACTACAAAATTAGATAACCTGCAGTATTTAATTTTTGTAAGTTAGCATAATATTCCTACATGCAGGCTTCATTCTCCATTCACATTATAGGCAATTCCAAGTAAATTAAAAATTAAATATTTAATTTAAAAAAAGTTTTTAACAGACCTGGGGAAAACCATTATTCTTTACATCAAATGAAATGTGTCATTTTTAAAATTGCAGAAGTTATTAAGTAACTACTGACTATATACAGAGTAAATAACTTAATTACATATTTACTGGCTACTCTGAACTATGTCTACATTAGTCTTTTAAATTAAGTGAATGCTTGTATTCTATTATTTAATCTTTTTTTTTTTCTCCCCCAAAGTAATCAATTTTTAAAAGTCCATAAAAGACTACAGAGAGATCCGCTGTTTCCTAAACAATGCATTCAAAAAATTTCAGATTCAAAGAATTGTAAAGCATGCAACGGAGTTTGGGAAGACTTCTATGCATGAAAGGCATCTGTCAGGATGGAGAAAGAAAAAACAAATGCAGCAGCACAGTACCATGAAATACTGAAATGTTAATTGCCTTTGGTTTGAAACACAGGATGTGGTATCAGGGAAAGACTCAGGTAAAATGTTTCAATGCCCACTAAAAAGTAAATAAGGTTTTTCTTTTCACTAAACAGAGAAACATTTCATCTTTCCCTTGAACATACCTGAATCCTTTCTGTGTTTATTTGTTTCTAATTCCACTGGTAACATTTGTATCAATTTTTCCTTGTGTGATGCCAGACTAAAGAAAAACTTTACAAAAAAAAATTAAAAGGACAAAAACAAAAAGAACAAAAAAATCAATGAAAGAACACAATGTTAAGAAGCAGTAATGTTTAAGAGAGAATCAAAGGAGAGGAGAGCAGCTAAACAGACTGAAAAAAAGATAAAGGGCAAAGGATTTAAAAATTAAACAGAAGGAAAAAGATTAAAGAAAGAATGGCAAAAGGCAATGCAAAAGGATTTAAGAAGCCAGTATAAAGAAAAGACTTCAGTTATGAGAAAGGAATAGCAGCTACTAGAGGAAAAATACTTGAGCATAATGAATCAAAAAATGGAATGAAAAAGTTAGAAATTAATTAAAAAGCAGACAGAAAGTTAGAAAACTTGCTTTTTCTCCATGAAATACAGGAAATACACAATATCCAGTAACATTTTTAAAGTCAGTTGCTATTGCATGCAACATCATTCAACAATTTTCCTGTTTTAGTAATTTTAATTGTATGAAAATAAAATACAAAGCAATGCAATGCCAATTATTTCCAATGCAGCTTTTTATATGCAGCATGTGCAAAGCTGAGAATAAAATGCATCCCTATCTGAGATATCAAATTCCTTTACTCTTATGAATAATAGTGTTAAAATTAAAAGAATTTATCTGTTTACTTTATATAGGGTTTCAACTTCATTATAAAGATCATTACCATCAAGAGTTTCTAAAGGGTTAATGAAGCTTATAGCTGCTTATTTTACAGTCATAAGTTCTGTATGGCAAGCAGTTGAAGACAAAACTACGGCAACCAACAGAACAACTGGACTCTGTAAAACTTATAATTAATTTACTACTAATGTTATCATCCCTTTAAAAACTTCTAATAAATGTGCTCTTGCCATAGTGGAAATATTTTTACCTCAGCAAAGACAGACAGGATAGAGAAAAGCTGAAAGACGTGTAACTCAGAACAGGATGCACAAGGACGGTTTAAGGCTGACATTCTCTTTTGAACGTTATACATCATATACATTGTGATTTTTTTAAAAAATTATTTTTATTATACAACTTAGGGGATTGTTCAATATTTACTCCATATATCTCAATTTTCTCTCCAAGCCAGCAACATCCCAAAGTCACAAAGTTTTGTCACATGCACAGCCTGCATTTAAAGTTACTGATTGTTTTCCATCTCTCTTTTTTAATTTAATTGACTATCGCCCTGCTCCCTGATTTTTTTAGAGAAAGTAAACAGATTTATAAAATCTACTTCTCTATACTATCCATTATTTTATACACCACTTACCATGTCACCTGTTTTTTTTTCACTGCTCTCAATAATAATTAATAATAATTAATTTAAAAATTAATAATTTTTAATCCCTATTCACATGAAATCATTTTCATGCCTCCAATCATTTTCAGTGGCCTTTTCCAGACCTTTTGTGTTCCTGCAATATTCTTCTAAGATGAAGAAACCAGGCTACACAGACTATTCAAACTAAACACATAACATTGCTATATTTAAATGCATTCTAATGCTTGTGGGAATATTCTCCAGACCACTCACAATACCACTTTTTTTTTTTTTTCTTTTCAGATATGACAGTAAATATTGAACAAATATTTTATATGAACAAAACACCTATGTGTCACTACTGCGTAGAAAAACTTTGAATGTGTAATGTGAAGCAGCAGCCCGAGCTCCCTCTCAGCATGTGTTGCCATTTTGCACCACCCATTGTTAATTGCCCACTGTGCTGAAAACGGATCATTAATGCAACTTGTTGTTTATGCATTCCATAGCACTCTGTAAACCAGGCAGGTAACGTAACCTCTTCCCCTAATTATAAAATTCCCTCTTCAAATCTGAAGGATGCAAGATCAACCAGTTGTCCTTGTTTTACTGAAATGTCACATAGGTGGAAAGACTGGAGGAGCACATTGATCATCTACAGAAAACACACTGGATGGTCTCAATTGTATTTTTTCAAGCTTTTTAATTTGTAAAAATTAAATGCACTTTAAAAAACCTCACTACTAAAATACAGCTTGAATTTGTTTATTCAATGCAGAAATTTACACTGTTTTGCTCATTTCTCTATCTCGTTACTTAAATATTTATTTTGAAGTTGTGCGCATTGTCAGTTTTGCTCACTGTTACAAAAATGAGGGTGAAGAAACTAATCCACATTATCAGTTAAAAAAGAAAAGACAAAACAACACCACCCATAATAAAAATCTTCCAGCTGAAAACCACACCTGTTAATAACTGTGCCACCAGAGATTCCTCTAAATGTTTTTTGTTCTGGAGGCTACATCCCCATCTACGTCCTCCTTAGAATACGTGCAAAGCAGGATATGATAGACAGAAACCAACACATCTTTCCATTTGATTGCTGACTTTTACATAAACAGTAACTTTGAGCTTACAACTTTAGCCCTGGTAGAAGGAAGTGCTGTAAAATGTGAAATTAGTCACACAAGCCCATCAGAAAACAGAGCTGTCCCATGCAATGCAATCCAGAGTCCCGTGTAGGGCACTGCTGGTGTGCACACATAGATCGTACAGTAACTCTGTGTTGCAATGTGCTGGGAGATTTTTTTCGCAAGCCTATCTGAACAAGTGTTTTTCTTTTCAGGTGACCAGGGAGATTAACTCAACTATGGCACATGAATGAATTCATCAGATATTCAGAAATTAATCCTTTGTTCTTCACATAGCTAATCTCACGTGTTCCTCTACTTGGTCCCCAAAATAATATAAAGCCCAGGAAGAGATGTGCTTACAGTACAACAATACGCGTACTTCCAACAGGATTCTTTCTGAAGAACTGACTCTAATTTTAATATTGCTGTAACTTTATAGAATATCCTTAGGGTGAACTGCCCTGGATCAGAGAGGCTGCACTCAAGGTCAGTGCAACAAGCTAAAAATGTTCTAGGAATTTATTTCAGTATGCTTTTGTCAACTAATACAGCAAATAAACTAAATAAAGCATTGATACACATAGCAAAACATTCAATGTATTACACATACTAGGACTACACACACTTAAGACTGATAAAGGACTGAAAATTAATTTTTCATATACATTTAGCAACGGTACTGGTATGAGCATGTTGTATCTTATGAAATATCTTTCTGATTATGGCTATATGTTATTTTGTCTTTATATTTCTGAAGTTTTATCAACGTATGTATTTTCTACATGTATGGATCCAAAATCACCTTTTACTACTGTGCAAAACACTGCAACAACAAAAATGCCACCAGACTGTCACTTTCGGGAACCAATAGGTCACAGAGAAGTTTGTTTCTCATATGTTTTCAGTTCTCCTAACAATGTACCATCTAAATAGACAGCATTTACTGAAGGACATTACAGAAACCTTTAAAACTTTTTACATTAGTTAAAAGTCATGAAAGATGCATCGAAGAGATGCAAAACACACTAAAACGCTGGAAAAAGCTCCAGAAAAGTGTAAAATTTCACAAAACAGAACAGGGTAAAATTTAGAGATGGTGCCTAAGATGAGTATGAATAGAAACATGTGGTCCAGAGTCTTAGTTTTAAAGCACCCTAATTGTAGCTGAGAGAAAGCAACGCAGCAAAAGATCTCTGATAGCTTTATAAGAAGAAACCCCAGAGTAACTGTACTCTATGAAACAAGGAGCTCAGAGGTAAAGGGAAGACGAGAAATTAGTGTCACTGTAGCAGCAGGTACAGCCCAGGACAGTTCTGTAAGTGTCGGCTGTGCCCCAAATGGATTGGGGAGGAATGCGACATCAAGGGACGATGTCAGAAAGTGGAAACATGAGACTAGAAAGCAAGCAAATATGCCTGGTGGGACAGCTGCAGGATCCAGAGGTACCACACAAAATCCATGTCAGTAGCAATGTGACTATCTTTAGAAAGCCCAGGCAGACAGCAATACCTTTTTTTAACATTCCATTTTTCTAAGATTTCCTGTACCTAAGGTAAAAGAGCGAAAACAAACTTATTTTCTAAATGGAAATCTTGCATCCTATGGAAGCTGATGCAAATTGCCAGAAGCAAGATGGACAAACGAGAAACTCCAGCCCAGGGAAAGAGAGAGCAGAATAATGCTCACATTTACAGTTGGGAGATAGATAAAAGTAGCAGAAGGATGAAAGAGAACTTAGAACAGCAGGTACCTGAGGTACAGCAAACAAGAAAGGAGGAGGAGGCAAGAAGAACAAGCAAGCAGTGAGGAGCTGAAGACAACAATGTAGAAACCGCTAGGGAAAACAAAGGGAAGTTAAAAAAAAGTATTTGAAAAGGTGACATATAATACAGATTATTATTGTTTATTAATTTGTTTACCCCAGAAGAAAAGCATGGCATTAGACAGGCTGGCAAAAGGAACTGGTATTTGCATACGAAAAAGCAATGAATGCTTGCACAAGGGCTCCCTTATTGTCCAACATTCTTATGCCAAGTTCCAGAAGTATTTCCAATACATGACCTCGAACAGCCATAAAAGGCAAAATCCTGCTCATAATATTCATGCAAGAAGCCCTGCTCAGGTGCTGGTTTCATGAAACGTCCTACCTGGCTGAGCAGAATTTGACTGTTCATACCTGCGGCAGCTGTGCTTCCTCGCTTCAAAATGCACTTCGTTAAGGACTTCCCAGTTGTCTTTTCCCAAAAAGAAACTGATGGGTTTGAGTTAAGAAGATGGAATATTCATAAACTCCTTTCTTTTTGAAATAATTCTTATTTTATTGGTTTTAATTACTTTATTTTAAGAGGTACTCAGTATAGTTTGGAGAAAAAAGTATTGATTAAGACTGTTATATTAGCAAAGACTAAGGGGTTTCTTAGTAAAGAAATATGAAGCACTTCCCTATATAGAGATGACCAACTGCTTCACTTTTCTTCATAAATACAATGACTACTTTTGACTGTATAAAGTACCTCTCATTTAGAAGAATGTTATAAAGTCATTCTTAGTCTAGTGATTTCAGCCCACTTCTTGATTTCACAAAACCAAGTATTTCTGCTTCTGCAGAGCTGAGGACAGACTATCAGAATTTATATAGCTATCTCCATGTGATGACAATGCCCTACAGTGCTCTTAAGATCTCAGCTGGGCTTCTGCTATGCATAGTTGTTATTCCAGGAGCCGGACCTTTCGCATTCAACCACATTTCATGAGGCAGATGGAGGTTACATCCCATGGTGTAGCAGTTCAAGCATCTACCTCAAAATTGCAGTGGTCACCTCTGTTTATTCATCCAAAAATCTTCGTATTACAGTAATGTTAAGACCATCAAGTCCCTTCTGCCTTTCTGTTCTTTCAACTTCATTCATTACAAGATTGTTCTTCATTCTTTAAACTGAGTAAGAGCTAAGCTCGACATTAAAACAAAACTACCCTTATCAAGAAAATATGTGCAATGTCACATAATCCAAAAAATGTTCATGTCATATTGTAGGAAATAATCAAAAGTTTTCAACATAGCAATCTTAGCCCGAACTTGCCTCACCGATTTTCAGCAAGATCTATTAATACATAAGAAAACATTATATATTAATCATATAGGGAAATAACTAAGTCAACAACTGTAATACTTGCATCCAAAGAGGAGGGCCAGAAACCTTATAACAAGTAATTTAACTTTATTCAATGATCACAGTTACTTAACTGATTTATAGTCTCGACTGCTTTTAGTACTTAATTCTCTTCTTTCTTTTCTACAAGTATGTTACACCACTTCTTAACAACAGATGACATGAAACCATACCCGCAAGAATTGCCTGTGATGGCTGTCATGCATTATACTGTGCAAGCAACAGCAGTAAATACAAGATATGCTTTTATTTCTCTAAAATGAATATTTTAAGGGTTTTTTTAACTATTAAAAAATTGATTAAAGTGGCACAGGTTAAGTGATCTGGAAGAGCTATGCAGTTTCAGGTGAGGCACGCTGGCGGGAGGGTGCCGAGCCTGAGGATGTCCACCCCACCACCGCTCCCCACCAGGTCATGCCATGGGTTCAGCTCAAGGCACTACACTTCGTAGGGAGGGAGCTGAGAGAGATTTCAGCAACACAAACCCAGCAGCCAGCACAAACAATGGGAAAAGAAAAAAACCCACAACCTATCTATGCTCCAGAGCAAGGCTTCTTACCTTCAAACCTTTGTGTCTGTACATGACTGGAAACAGAAAGACTCTGGAGTTTTGGAGCTGTGCAACAACCCACAGCCAGAACAAATAAAGATAATCACCTAGCAATAGAAAAAAGATTTTCTCTCTGAGAAATGCCATGGAATATTTCACCAAAAATCCTATTAGGGTACATAGCGTAAAAATATTCACATCGCCTCCTGTTAGATAAGCAGAAGCTTTAGACACACAGTGACAGTCAACACATTTATGGAGAGTGACGGAGCTGCAAGTACGATACAGGAGCTGGCAAGTTTTCCAGGCTTGCTACACCAGATGAGAGGGTTTACCTTTTTGACCGGGGCTCTCCTACAGCGAGGCAACACAGAGTATCTTGTACAATTTGGCTAATGCAATAAGCTGACAAATAACTACAGGATCCCAACGTGTAAAGGGATTTCCCTTTGCTGTTATCTACTTTCACCATTCCCACGTATTTGAACAATGTCATTCCTCATTTTTTGTTATCTTACTTTTCATATTAATCTCTACATTATTAAGCATCAATAAAAAAGAACCATAAGCGATGAAATTTGACATAAAATTTTTTAATTGGCATTAAGGTGTGCTACAATTGTATATGGTTTATTTCTGAATAACTTTTCATACAGGTGAAATTCAAAAAGAGAGAGCTGAGTGTATACAATCAAATGGTCTGGGCATTACTCTCATTTTTTTTTCCTTGAAAATTCAAATGATCCCTGCAGGCAACCAACAACTGCTAGATCTGTGGAATGTGCTCTTTGAACTGTACAAAAGCCTTCAGCCCTTCGTGCATTGCTGCAAACAAAAACTGCCAAGTGTAATTATTTCTCAAATTTAATGTTATGGAAGTGTTGCATCATTTTTTTCACAGCTCTGAGAACAGCTGCAGAAAACTAAAATTTACAGGACTATTTCCCTACAGAAGTTATACATTGCATTTACCACCTTTTGTAAACAACTGATACAAATGAACACCAGTCAAATCTGGAAGAGCACCACTCTTTCTTACAGTTACATTTCTATAGAAAGAATCAAAGGAGTAGGCGGAAAGAGTACTCCCATTAACAGTTTTTCATCCTTTCACCTTTTCAAAAGAAAAAAAGAAAAAAAATAGAACATAACTTATATCGGAAGCACTAAACATGCTGAGGACAGAAGCTTGAAAATTCGTAGCTCACTTTCTAAACCTACACTGCTGTATCCAGCATTCCTGCAAACATCTGCATACTAAAAGGTAACTTGGTGTATATATTACAAAATACAAGCACAGTAGTCTAGACGTTCTTGTATGCATCTGTAGTTCTAATATGAACTGCCTTGGTTTCGAACACAGATGTATCCAACTTGCTGAACTGAAAGTATTCAAACTTTACTCACTGAATACATATATGCTCAGTAATACGACTTTTATTACCAAGTTCAGCTATATCTGAGATTTTAAAGCTAAAGACAACATTGAGGCGAAACCAACTGCCCTTAAATAAAAGTTTCCACATCTGAAATAAGCATTACCCAACCATGAAGACGCCCAAATTCAAACCAGTCATTTTTGTTTGGATTGCAGAAGTGCCTTGCTTTAGAGAGCAAGCTATTTAGTTCCAGCATAAACTTCATTACAATTCAGACATGAGGTGGAGTGCTGTCTACAAGCCAATTAATTCCCAAAGCAGACCTAAGCTCCTAGGTCTTGTCCAGGATCCCTCGCCCACACCCACACCTTAAGTTAGACTCAATATCCTGTTTCAAAGCAGGAGAAGGGACCTGCAAACAGCCCTATCCGAGGGGACCAAGTTCTGCTTTCTGGACTCCTCAGTCTGAGCCAATTCAGTCATAGCCCATGAAAGCCTCTGAAGATGCAGGCTGTGAAATAGTCCAGATGCACGTACCCTCCAAATGAAATCCTTAATTGATACCAAATGAAGGTGAGACACTGCATGGCAAAAAAAACAAAAACAAAAACAAAAACAACACCACCACCACAAACAAACAACAAGCCCCAAGAAAGAAAGAAAGAAACAAACAGGATCCAGAAGGAGAACAAAGGAAAAGGAGACTGACTCTTCAGCTTGGTCATGTGGACAGGACGGACCAGATGAAGGCACTTAATAAACTTAATGGCTCCTTCAGATTCAGCAAAGGCCAAGAATTAGAATAAAACCCTGTTGAGGATTTATTTTTTGTAGCAATCACTTGGTTGCCACATCTATAGGGAATCGTCAGTCAGCAAATGCAATGATTTTTTTTTCAAGTGCATAAGGAGGCTTAAATACCTGGATCACTTTGCTTGTACCACATCTTTACTTCAGCCCCACTTAAGCTGCACAGGTAAAAAGACATCCTGGATCATGTCCTCTGGTACAAAGAAGAGCAGAGTCTGGACCAGAGCAAGCTCAGCACAGCACCTCGAAGTTGCTAAAGGACTATGCAAAGCAAAAGGAATTAAAAGCCAGTGTCCCAACGAGATGTTCCCACAAAAGAGCTGGGCAACAAACCCCTTTCATTCATGCATTAAGAAAAAAATAAAAAGGATATGCTGCAATGACATTAGGGAAGATCCAATTCTTACACTATTCAAATGTATTTTGTGCTGCTGCTCTGAGTGAAGCACCACAGAGCATCACACTGTACTGCAACTTTTTTTTTTTTTTTTTTAATAGAACCATATTGTCATATTTTAGGGAAACATCTGCATTCAGAATGACAACAGGACTGTCTTGCATGCAGGCAAGATGCGACCAAGGCACGGGTCACTGACCCAGCTCTGGCAGGTGACAGGACACATTCACGTTTCAGCTGTGGCAATGCACAGCTCCTCAGCAGCGACCTGCAGCAGCGCGAGATGAACCTGCTGCGAATTGCGATTCACCAAGGCAGCTGGTCAGTGGTGCACTGTGCCATGTGCTATTGCTGAGTTCCTACAGAAGTCATAAAAGGGGTGCCCTAGACTGTGCCACCTTCATTTCAGAATTAGAAGAGAGACAGAGTACTGCTTGGGTACAGCCAAACACCCTGCCATCCCCTGGATGCTATTTGTTCGCATCAAACATGGACATGTCTGCTATTTTGAAAATAAAATATTTCTTTTTTTTTTTTTTTTAACTGTCTTTGTGGGAAATTATTTTTGGTCAAGCTTCAGTGTTAACATGGCTTATACAAACACCGAAGAGCAGACCACAGAACTGCCAGTGATGAACATAATGACATTAAGAGGGATGTGGTCTCTAAGTTCGTGGCAAATGAAGCCAATGCAAGCAAAATTTGTAATGGAGAAACTGCAATGAATTTTGAATTAGAGTGCAGTGGCAGTTTCTCCTCGCTGATCTTTTCAACAGGACAACAAAAAGCAAAATAATAACTATGTTTGTGGGTTTTTGAAAGCATTCCATGTAAAAAGCAACAAAGTACACTCATAACATCATCAGTAAAAAGACTGCATCCTGGGAGGCAAAAGAGCTAAGCAGTTGCTCTTGCAAAGGAGAAACAGTTGTTCATTCTAAAAAGCTACAAAATAAGCTGAAAAATGCAAAAATCTGGCATCTAAGCAGACAGAAACACTACAAAATAAACAAAAGCATACTTTATTTTTTGATCAGTTTCTAACATCTGTAAAAATAAAAATAAATCATTAGTTTACCTTTGGTATTGTTAAACTTTTTTTGAGTAAATTAAGTGGAACATCTCTTTTGTCTTGCTACTCTTTTACCAATAAGATGAGTAAATGTCAGGATTTGCAAGAGCAAAATCAGTAGAAAGATTTGTAGAAAATAATCTTAAAACAGGCATGATAAATTCAATTGTGAAGAAAAGCACTTTACTAGTGGTTTGCATGAGAGTAGTAATGCCTCATTTTCAAGATGCAAGAAGCTTGTTTCTAGATTACTTAAACATATCACCGCTGTGGCCACTGTAGATACCCAGATGCCACAAAGGTAAAAAATGTTTGCACCTGAAGTTGCTTCCATACATTGTTTCACAGTATCACAGTATCACAGTATGTTTGGGATTGGAAGGGACCTCAAAAGATCATCTAGTCCAATCCCCCTGCTGGAGCAGGAACGCCTAGGTGAGGTTGCACAGGAACATGTCCAGGTGGGTCTTGAATGTCTCCAGAGAAGGAGACTCCACAACCCCCCTGGGCAGCCTGTTCCAGTGTTCTGTCACCCTTACTGAGAAGAAGTTTTTTCTCAAATTTAAGTGGAACCTCTTGTGTTCCAGCTTGATCCCATTGCCCCTTGTCCTATCATTGTTTGCCAACGAGAAGAGCCTGGCTCCATCCTCATGGCACTCACCCTTTATATATTTATAAACATTAATAAGGTCACTCCTCAGTCTCCTCTTCTCCAAACTAAAGAGACCCAGCTCCCTCAGCCTTTCCTCATAAGGGAGATGTTCCACTCCCTTAATCATCTTGGTTGCCTTACGCTGGACTCTCTCCAGCAGTTCCCTGTCCTTCTTGAACTGAGGGGCCCAGAACTGGACACAATATTCCAGATGGGGTCTCACCAGGGCAGAGTAGAGGGGAAGGAGGACCTCTCTTGATCTACTAACCAACCCCCTTCTAATAAATCCCAGGATGCCATTGGCCTTCCTGGCCACAAGGGCACAGTGCTGGCTCATGGTCATCCTGTTGTCCACCAGGATCCCCAGGTCCCTTTCCCCTACACTGCTCTCTAATATGTAATTTCCCAACCGATACTGGAACCTGGGGTTGTTCCTGCCCAGATGCAGGACTCTACACTTTTCCTTGTTAAATTTCATTAGGTTATTCCCCGCCCAACTCTCCAGCCTGTCTAGGTCTCGCTGGATGGCAGCACAGCCTTCTGGCGTCTCAGCCACTCCTCCCAGCTTAGTGTCATCAGCAAACTTGCTGATAGTACACTCTATTCCCTCGTCTAAGTCGTTAATGAATATATTGAATAATACTGGCCCCAGTACTGACCCCTGAGGTACTCCACTAGATACTTGTCTCCAACTAGAGTCCGCACCATTGACTACCACTCTCTGGCTTCTCTCCTTAAGCCAGTTTGTAACCCACCTCACTACTCTATTGTCTAGACCACACCTCCGCAACTTAGCAAAGTATATCTGCAAGTTTATCTGCAAAGTATAAGAAAGGCATGCAGAAAGCAAACACAGGATAATATATTCCTCATTAAGGTTTCCCCAAACTTATTTGAAATTTTCCTAACAGCAGTCATTCCTCTCTTGACATAAAAGATTTCAAACTTGTGAATCCACATGGAAACATCCTGTAATGTTATCTTTTGTGCTTTCTGACTGATTAAAAGACATCCGACAAAAAAAATCTGAGTTTGGGTAGAGGTTTTCAATGCTAAACTTTAGCTTAAGGCACATTTCAAAGCCCAAATGTTAGTCATTGAAGGGAGGAAAAAAGGTTTATGATGGTTTCTCCATTACAACATTTATGCTGCAAGTGTCTGTAATCTCCTAGGAAGAATATTTTATTTCCTCAAATTCCAGGATTCCTGTAAGTAAATAAAAATAACCCAATGGGCAGCCCATAGTTTTGGTACTGCACTAGGTAAAAGCTGGGGGATATTGTTCTGATTGAAGTGAGTTAACATTGCAATGGTGTAAAAGACAATAACTGGAAAAATAGAACTCCCAACTTTGACTATGAACTATGATAAAAGTATTCACTAATGGTCTTGCATTCCAGATATCAACTCCTGTATCATCTTTCTGAATTTTTCTTACAGAAAAAAGTCAACAGAGCCCACTAGAAGCTGGCCAAATGAGTACCATACCTCGCCAGAGGTATAAAATCAAAGAATAAATTAACCACCAAGATAAAGAGTCTCTGGAAGAGGTCCTCCACCTAGAGTAAGAAAACGGAAACCAGTCACAAATTTAGAAAATGCCTTTAGAAATCAGATCTCCCCATCATGAACCATAGTTCAAAAGGAAAGCTCCCCTCCACTGCTCGTTTTTTAACTTATCCTGTAAGTCCTCCCCAGTCCAAGTGTATTTCTCTTCTATGGGCTGTTTAGGTTGTCATGAAGAGGGCCATGCGTTTTGCAGAAGAGTTGAAGTTGAGAAGATTCATGGATTAAAGACTATTTAAGGTCAGAAAGGACATTTAGATCATGAAGTCTGACTTCCTATAATATCGCAGAACATAAAACTTCGGGCAGTAACCTTATTATTGAGCCCAAACACTTATAGCTGATTAAAAAAAAAAATCTGTTTTAGCCAAAACAATTATTTCATGTCATGCTTTTTCTGTATGAGATTAAAGAGCTCTTTAGAGCACCACATATTTTCTCTCTGTGAAGGTATGCTGTAATTAAGTCACTTCTCAAACATCTTTTTGATAAGGTAAACAGACTGATCTCCTTAAATATTCTACTGCAAGGCCATTTTCAAGCTCTTAAATCACTTTCATAATTGTTTCTGGCACCATCTCTAATTTTCCAAAAGGGTTTTCTTTTTTTAGATGAGGCCACAAGAACCATAAGCTGAAATTCAGTCTGTTTACTAATGCAGTTTAAAAGGATAAATTCACATCTTTGCTGACATTCGGCTGTCTGTACATCCAGCACTTTTCTTTCTTTGCCACATACCATACTGTGTTTCCTCAGAAAAAAAAGATTGTATGAAAGAGACTGGGTTTGTGACCAAGCAGAGCACAAACAAGTATCAGCAGAACTTGGCAATAACAAGAACCTTAAATTTTCAGTCATCTCTTAGGAAAGGAGACAGCAGGGCACAGGCTACTCAGAAATGTGTTGATAATCATGTTGCAGTACAGAAACTGAGGAAAGCACTCAAAATAAAATCATTTCAGATGTCACTTCAGCCTTTGAGAACTCACAGGTAACATGGAAATTGAGAGCAGCTTGGTTGACAGTAACCACAACAGGAGAGAATTCCTATTTCTAAGGAAGGGAAGGAGAAGGGAGAATAAAGTCAATGGAGATTACAGAAGAGGACATGGATAAATTAAATGGTGGCCAAGATCCTGTGAAAGGCAACTCTAAGGGAAGAAGTGTTCAAAAGAGCTGGCCATTCCATAAAGGAATAACACTGAAGGCATATGAGCAAACTAAGTCAATGTTGAAAAAGGCTAAATCACAAACTCCTCAAGGACCTGCAACTTAAGGAGAGTACAGATCAATAAATTCAAGTATGTAAGAGGGAAAAAGATGGCAATGTAGGGACAAAGTCAGAAGGACAAAACCAGAAAGCAAAATATGACTTGCAAAAAATTGATTTAATAGCAAGAATGCATTTTTTCACATTCCTTAATAGTAATTGGAAAATTCAGGAGAGAGCTGATTAGTCTATTTGCAGAAGATACAAAATAAATATATTTTGTTTAGTCTTTTATAGAAAAGACAAATATAATCTGATAGCTGAAAGTAGTGACAAAAGGGATAAAAAATTAAGAGCAGAACAGCAGAAAGAGATGACGAGACACTTCAGTAAGTTAGATGGTGTAAGATCAGCTGAGTCTGATCAGGCTCCTACTTAGGATAGGCAAGAATGTGATGGTGGCTTGTGCCGTGAAGGCAGTTGAAGAACAGCAGCCTCCAGGCCATGCAATACTTTGCTGCACTGAAATTTTGCTAACCTCTCATTTATAGCTACTTAAAACCAAAGCAGTGAAATTATAAGACTTAAAAATCATCTTTGTTTTTTACATTTCTTTTTTAACTCGAATCAATCCAGCAACTAAGATTGCTACCACTTGTTCCACGAACAGCTGCATTGTCTCAAGAGGTAGGACTACAATGCAAGAGACTCTTTAAGAGAAGTCACTGAAATACTCTCACAACCATTAGCAGTATTTCACAACTTTCAGTGAATGGATGAAGTTCCAGAACAATGAGAATGGAAATCCAGTGCCTGTCTTAAAAAGGTAAAAAAAAAGAGAAGGTAAGGAATGACAGACTTGTCCAATTAGTTTCAATTCCTGGAATACACTTGAGAAAAACAAGACCAACGAATTTTTTTTTCCTTTTTTTTTTTTACAAAAAGAAAATAAATACCTGTCAATATAGTTTTGTCGTGAGCAAAATCTGGCAAGCCAATTAAATTTCTCCTTTAATAGAAAAACAGTTCATGAATGGGAAAGAGGCAGTGGATGACTCATAAAAAGAAGCTAAGGAAACAAAAGACTAAATTAAACTGTTTTAGGCAAATATGAAATATGTTCAAAAAATTTGATGTAGAAACTGGTAATAAAAGAAGGATATGATGAATGAGGCTCAACAGGGGTCCATCCTGGTCTGGTGCACTGGGTGTTTTTTTTCATAACTTGGGACAGTGTAACAGTCAGTCATGTATAAACTATACTATTAAAATGCTCAGCTCATGCTAAGTTTGAGAAAGAGAAAGACGGGAGAACATTTGGGACACTTCCTCCATGGGGTTTCACCACAAGTAATAGGAAATGACATTTAATTAACAATGTACACGCATAAAAATATATGTGAATAGTTGTGAACAGTCATGAAGAACCAAGAGTCAGTTCTGAAGCAATGAACTCAGGATTACACCAAACCCAGTTTAAAACACATAATCATTTGATTGTATGCCATCAACACCTAAGAACAGCTCAGTCAGTGCACTGTACTTAGCCCTATGTTTTGAAGTATATCCCATTCCCTTCTTAACTGTCTTTCTCCACCAGATTTTTCTCAACTCTGCATTAAGTGATACATAACAAAAGGCCACAGACATAGCCTGGAAGATGTCAGATAGTTCTGACCAACTCATGCTTTGAATGCATTGTACTACCAACTGCTGGTGATTCTTGGTCATGACTGCTGGGACAGAGTGAGCCAGTGCTACCACCAGTACTAGAACACTAATGGCAGCGTATCTCAGCTTGGTGAGATCAGTGAACTTTCTGGGAGCACGTGGCCATGTGGAAGATATCTCGCTCTTCCTATCTATGTAGTTGAATACAGGCTGGACATTGCCTGCACAGTCATGAACGCTTCACAGTGTCTGTTCTTGCAGGTGCTACTCTTCTACCTCAACTGGCAAGCTGAACTTTTGTCTAGGCAGCATGATCAGCAAGGAGCTGCTGGCAAGGGGCATGTCAACTCATGCACATCATGCACATCATGGGCCGTTCTCCTGACATTCTCTCTGCCAGAAAACAATATCCATCCATGCTGTAGGACCATTCCAGAGAGAATTTTATATGTTACCCATGGGACCACCAGCCACTGCCCAGACAGCTGTCAGGAGTGCTGCACAAGAACAGCCTGCAACAGCAAATACAGCTACTACAACTGTGCTATGTTAACCAAGCAAAATCAATGCTGCATTAGAAGCCCAGGAAAAGAATGTGAGTTTGGACTGATGGACTGACACCTATTTATTTGCTGCAGCATAGAATATGTTGAACGAATGGTGGCAATTAGCTTTTCATGCACTGAGAAGTGTATGCGTTTGGTGAATAAAATTACAAATAGAAAACACACTTTTTAGGAGCATACCCACAATTATGGAAGCATAGAAACTTAAAAAAATATGTTAGGTAAACACACTTTAGTGAAGAATTTAGGTAAGGCATCTCAGAAGACAAGAATAAATGCATTATTTGACTGAATTTTGAAAAAAAATAAGCCACTGACACCCAGATATATAATATTCATTACTCCTTATCATTGAGGTAAAAAATGACCAAACCTGCAAAATGAACCTAAACAGCTTCCTATTATCTTGCATATTGAATTGAAGATGCTCTTTACTTTCTGAGATGAAATTGTTTCCTTGCATTTCCATGATGTGATTCTATCCTGATCATCTATTTGATCTTCTTAACCAGATCATACAGAACAAGCAGCAGAAGGAAAAAAAAACATTTCCCACTGCATTGCCTGTCAAGGTATTAAAAACTACTGCTTCTTGATTTCATATCCAGCTGCTTCCTAGACATCTCTGTTGTTCTGCCCATCTTTGATGAGTAAGAATGTGGTCAAGTTAATGCTGCTTTAGAAACCCAAAATTCTGCATTTTTCAAATGCAGCTCAAACTTTGCATCTATAAGGTTTTTTTACATTTAATTTCCTGGGTTCCTTGGGCGGGGGGGGGGGGGGGGGGGGAAGAAAAAGAAAAAGAAAGGAAAAAAAAAAAAAGGAAAAAGTCCTTAAGGCAATATAAGCACTTAATCCAACTCAAATACTAAAGAGGACATAACCTTTTAAATCATCTTAAATATTTACGATGCCATAAGCTCTTAAACTTCCTGGAATACTTAGCCTTCCTTAAAATCTCACAGTATTCAAAGTCCCTCGAGCAACATAAGCACCTAAACTGCTGCAAATCCTTCCAAAGGACACAACCTTTAAACCAACGTTCAGGGTTGAATTTTTAGAAATATTTTTGTTTCTTCAGGCACAATTCTGCCTGGTTTTGTCCACAAATCAGGTATCTATTTAAGTACTATTCACACGCTTCCCTTGACACAATACTTCACTCTGATGGAAGACATACGCATGGAAAAGAGCACCCTGCCACATTAAGAAAGTCAACACAAGTAATAGGAAGGATTCCCTTGGTCCTAAACCTGGCCAGCATTCAGATTCACAGAAAGAGAAATAACAGAAACACAAGAGTCACCAAAGCCTTCAAAGCACCTTGTTCATTCCTTTAAGCAAAGTCTAACAATGAATCAAGCCAAATTCATAATATTTCACCATCAACTTACAGTAGCAATCCAGAAATTACAAAATTGACGTCTTCAAAAAGAGCAGCAAATGTGACCTCTGGGTGGTAATCCAGCAGTAAGTATACAAGTCATATATAGAAAGTGTTTGGCTAACATACACAATCACACACTACCTCAGGACTCCAGTTCTTCAGGATGATGTCACCCATACATTCATTTTTCTAACCTGATTTATCTTTTCAACAACCATTTGGTGAACTTAAGTCACTCTGTTTCCTTCCTCCATAAGCTTTTCAGATAGGTCTGTAGTGAGTAGAAAAAACTTTCAGAGTAAAGCAATTTTACATACACAGACTTGAGAGGCAAAGGTCCTTCTCATTCTAGAATTTCCCACTTCAGCCTTTCAGTGTTTCCTACAACCTAAGAAGGGAATTGCCACGTTCCAATCTAAAGGATATCTCATTTTGATTCCGAGAGTGGAGCATTAAGTGAAAATATTAGTGTCATAAATGTTCTCAAGCAATTGAGAAAATTTACAAATTCTTGGGGTTTTTTTCATTTTGAAATTCACATCACAGGTAGTAAATGGTAGGTCAAGTCATGTTACTTGTCCTTAGGAATCAAATAAAGGTATAGCTGTCCATCTTCAGAGCACACTTAAAAACTCATATTTTCTAGAGTTCTGCGTGACAAGTAAGGTCACTGAATACATGCATCTGCAATTTTTTTAAAAAGTATTTTTAAATTAATCATAAGCCATGCGAATAAAAATGCTGCATCCACCAATAAATACTTGAAATATACAGCTCAACATTAAAAAAAAATTACCGTTATGTTGATGTTTCAACATGTTGAAAATCTGAATGTTTCGGAGTGCTCCTACAGCTCTACAGTAATGACTTAAGAGTTCAAGAGCCTTTGTTTATGGTGAGCCTGGTGAGCAACCACAACATTGTACAAAACACTATAAAGTCCATTCTATCAATTCTTCCATTTCCTTTGTACCTTTATCATCTTATCAATGAAATTAGTTCACGTTCAAATATTTTCTTTCCTCGCCCTACGGTGGTTGGTCTAATACCACTGAGTTAATGGGCATTTCATAACTAATGCCTTCCTGTCATCCAACTACTTTCAAATTGTATTCTATAAATTGCTACCAACTCTACTTTCTCTCTTTTTCATTGGTCTCTTTCATACATATTTACAAACTGCTTGTTTCCTTACATCCCATGATACTCAGTTTCCCCTATGAGCACAGGTACAACATTTTTGGCTATTTGAATCAGTATGACTATTTAAAAAACAATGCAAAAATGTGTAGAATTTTAAATTATTAAACAGCAAGCTACAGTGGACACAATTGTGGGCTTCTGAGTAATTCCTAAACATATTATTTGGATTTTTACCTTTGGCACTTCTGAAGTATTATTTACTGCTTCACAGCTTGCTACCGAAGTAACTGTCTACTGACTCAAGCTTGAAGAGCATGGGAACAGGTAAGTCATTAACTCAGTGCCATATGTAGTGTCATGGAAACAAAATATTGGCTGATGGGCCAAAAGCAAAGACTCTGATAACTAAGAGCTCATAAATCATGGTTAAGTGTACAATGAAGAACTACAGATACCAGCATACAGCAATCTCATTTACAAACACTGACTAGCATAGAAGAACACTGGAAATGCGCACAAGATGATTAGAAACCTGGGCACGAAGCAGTGAGACTCTATTTAGAAAAACAGACTAAATGTTTCACTTGACGCATGATGAGCAGTAGGTCCTACAGCTGATGCCCTGTCCAATGAACTACCTCATTAATATTGTTGCTATCAGCAATACTCTACCATGTCCCATACAAAATGTAGTATAATATACATGTCTGTGTTTGTGTGCACACGTGCTTGTTTGTGTATATATATATATATATAAATATGCACACACACCCCACAACTTATTACAATACAGAAAATGATAGATTATGATGAAAAGATACTCAAGTTCTGGCTTTCGGTATTAGCTTCCATTGTTTTTTTCCCTATTTATAATCAAGCAGTAACTTCTCTGTTACTTCCTTCATCATACAACCATGGAAAAAGGAGTGGAAAAGGACAGGCCTCTGCAGGTCACCTAGTTCTCCTCTTTGAGATATCTGTTTAAAGTTTCCTTTAGAAATGCAAACAGAGAAGATCAAAAATTCAAAACATCACCCCTTAAATGACAGTTTTAATAGAAACATACTAGATAAAACAACTCCTGCTTCAGTATAGTTTTAGACATACAAAATAAAAATAGCCCACTGGAAGTATATGTGAATATCTGAAAACATTTTAATTCCAGAAGAGACCTCCACAGTAACAGACTCTAATCCACTAACTGAGCAAAAAGTGGAAATATTACATTACTTACAGATAAGAAAGGGTTATTTTTAACAGACTTTTTTATTACAAGGATCCCCATCATCTTATTTAACTAAGAAAACATCCACATTAGGAAACAGTGGAGCCCAACAAAAACGGTCTCGTAGAACAGAATAACTGGAGCCAAGCACTTTGCACCCATGCAACTTGTGCTCCAAGACACTTCATTTTGTACTGCTGCATACTTCTGGTCCATTTTTGGAGTACTTGCCCTTGCTTAGCTTCATCATCAGGAAAGCCCAAAGGGAAGCTAGTTTATCCTGACACAGGATAATGCAGTCCTGATTTGAAGTACAATATTAACAGAGATGCTACTGAAGCCTATTAATACTAAGATGATAACCATTTTCTGCTCTAGGTATAAGACCACATTGTTTTTGGTTTTTACAACAGTTTGTAGAGATTTCTTTTGCTGTGGCAGATTTAAATCTTACCTCTTCAGATAACTGAGTATTTCCAGCCATAAGCAGGGACTCAGTTTTACAAGCCAACTCCAGTACAGGAGCAACTCATTTCCAGACAATGAAGAGCTTTGGAATTTAGCTGTAGGGCTTCAAACCAAATTTCTCCAAAGACACAGGAGGTCTCAACTTCAAAATACCCAAAGGCTTCTATTTCATCACAAATTTTAGAGGACTTTACAGTAATGTATGCATGTTAGGGGATTTGGAATGATAAACTTCAACATGCATGCGCTAAATTATTGCAAAATCAATTAAAATTCATGTAGAAAAATTTGATCAGAGTCACTGATTTTTGCAGTTGAAAAAACAGAAGTACATCTTTTACTAACATATGGCTGGGGATTGCTCACATGAGACTGTACAGTTTCAGATAGTTCATCTGGAGCCCATCTCCCCCATGTTCAACATTTTCATCAGAAACAAGAACTGAGACATAATGACCTCTAGGGGGAAGGTTGATGACCTCAATTCTGCTCTCAGTAACTGTCTCAGAAATCATTTATCATATCTTGAAAAAATACAGGTATAAGATGCACCCTGAGAATCAAAATACCATTTAACTGCTCCACTGAAGAGCTCTTTCTCCCTAAAAGACCTGATGACAGACCATTTTTTCCCCTGAGTAGAGATACCAGCTAAAACTGTGATTCTTTCTCTGTCAGAGTAAAATTAGGGGAAGGAGGTGGAGAGAAAGGGGATCACATTTTAGTTTTATTCCACTGATGCTGCTGCCTGTCACTAAAAGATGAAGGGCTGAAATCCCATCAGTCTGGATTTGCAGATCTGAGGATGAAGAATTAGTATTTTTCTGTTTTTGCAGAAAACTCCTTGATGTATAGTTCCATTATTGAATGTTAACAGCTGCAGTTTAAATTACAAATGAGGTTCTATTAGCATAACCCGTACTTGGTTTCTATTTAAAAATATGATTTTCGCCAAAATTGTGTCAGTTGAGAACCTACATGTTTTCATTTGTTGCTACAGATAAAAGAGAGAAGCAATTTTATATTTCACTACTGCAAAATATGAGGTCTGGAAAAGGAAAAAACGTAATACTTTTAAGATACTATTGATATCTCCTTCAAAAAAGGGGATAAGACACAAGTGAACGGTCCTTAGCAATGATGTAGAAAAGAAGGCTTCAAACAGGCAGCAGTGCTGATGGGGCAAAAACCAAAGTGTCTTTTACAGTTGTCTCTCCAAAACAATTTCCTAAATAAGACTATTTAAAAAGCCCTAAATTGTGTTGTGGAATAACTGTTTAATTAGCTTTGGTCTCCATCATGGATGTTTTCATCAAAATTCACTACACAACAGATGGTTTCTGCTGTTATACTTTGCAACTACAGTGTTTGTGCAACTACTGTCTTGCCCTTGAAAAGCTGTTTTTGTTTAATGTATCTCATACTGATGGTTTTAACACATACAAATATGCTGGTTTTCTGACATATACATATATCAGCATATCAGAACTCATGAAATTGTTATTCGAAATGGCCAGGTTCCAACTGCACTGTGTTTGCACAGTGTTATCTTCTGTAATATTACACAGAGCTTCAAACTCTACAGTAGCAAGTAACAACAGTTTTCATTCCAGGTATCTGAAGTTAACTCTTTTCATGCAAAGCAGTCAAAAACACCATCTTCATCACGGAGCACAGTCAAGGTCTGGGCATGATCCCCACACAGCCCAGGGGATGTATGTAACTCAGTGGTAGAATCTGAAGAGACTCAGCAGCCCGAGTCAACTATCACTGCAAGCAGCCAGGCAATTTCGGATGATTTTGGGTTTGCGACGCTTAGGGTGAAGTTACTGTTTGCTTGTACCACATCAGTCTATTTTTCCAAGTCATACCATCTCTGTGTTGAAAATATTGATCAGGATACATATGACTGAAGCTTCCTAAATTACCTGAGTGCAGCAAAAGCATGGTAACCAACATACAGCAAAAATGATACGGTATTTCTGCATTCAGCCCACCTAATGATTCAAGTAGTCTTAGCAGTACTCCACAGGGGTTACAGTGATACTTGATTCATTACTGTTTTCCACAAAGTTCTTTGAAATCCTCAGATGAAATGCAGTGTATTACTACTATTATTGTATATGTCATGACTTACGCCCCAAAGGATCTCACCATGCTTTGTTAACTGTATACAAGAATCCTCTCATTACCATTCAAATGCTTCTACCTCTGAAGCATAACAGTGCAGCTGTTTACCAACAGACTGTAATCCTACAAAAACATTTACTGATCTTATATGAAGAATATTGTGTTCCATTACAAATGCATGTTTCATACCATTTCCAATTCCTGAAAGGCTCAATGCCAGGGAACTTCAGCTGCATGCAGGAGGACACCAGACTCTACAAAATTGTGATTTCAGTGAAATGCATCTGCTTAGCTGGCATCCTTATTTAGTTTATCACCCATCTTTCACTCCCTTAAACTACAGGAAAGGTATCTCAAATCAAACTAATACGACTCTATCTCTCACAAAGTAGAAAATGAAGAAAATTGACCATCAGAATGGGCATAAGGTTCAATTAATCAACACTCTCAACAAAGTAATTCGGGAATCTAACCATCCAAAATCCACTGGAGAAGAGAGCTTATACAGGCTGAAGAAATGAAGGCATGCTGGTAAAAGTTTTCCTTCCTCTCTTGCCTGCTTTGAGACTTGAGACAAGATGCAGAGCAAATAGGTAGTTTTAGAAAACCTAGCAATACATATTTAAACTTTCTAAAAAAGCCTGCAACAATCAAAATTCCTTTCCCTTTTTCCCTATTTGAATCTTGAGGTTGTCTTTAAATTTTGAATCAGACCACCAGTCTGATGGGAACTTCATTCTCTACATACAGGGAATGAGATTGACCCCACCTGGGATTTTCTGTTATTAAAAAAAACTCTGCTGATTTAGATGTCTGTACTGGGGACGATATTTTCTCTGTTAATTTTGACACAGTCATTAATGAGCTTCTTTAGCAGATACTTGTCAGGTTTCTATACTCAGATTCATTCTCTGGACCCAGATATTCTCACCCTGTTGGATCTGCTTGGTGAGAACTCACTAACAGGGTCAGGACAAAATGTCAATCATAAAATAAAATGTGTAGTTCACCACAAATATGCACCATCCTTCACTACTCAAACGTCCTCTGCTTAGTGGCACCTTGCCTGAACTGCCTTTTTCATTTTCTCACAACTAGGGTCTTTTTGGTGGATTTTTGTGATAACACATAAAATGCCATTCAAAACTAAACATTCTTGAATTAGCAGAAGGATAGGAATCTTACAAATCCAATTCAAGTAAAGCCAGACAATCATGAAAAAAATCAAGCCTATGAAACTTGTATCAACTGCATAAAGAGCCAGCTTGTCAGCTTCAGTGAAGCTCTGTGTATTTACCAGTGAGAATCTTGGCCAGCAAGTACTGATGACAGTGTTTCTACAGAAAATATTTTGTTCATGTTTACAGCACATGGCTTACTGATACTGAAATACAAACACTGGTGAATGTTATTTTGTGCAAATACTATATATAGAGAAAGAGAAAATACCTAAATATTATAAATATTATTAACATAAGATTGCTTCCTTCAGGTCAATTTGCAAGTACTCTTTTGAAAAAAAAAAATAAATCGCTTTCTCAGGTTGAACGTATGTATCAGGAGTCAGGTATTCTCTGTAGTTTTACACTATTATACAAGCACTCCAATACTATGCAATACTTAACTAAACGTGCAACATGTTAAATAACAATGAAAAGATGGAAACAAAATGAAAGATACATCCCAGATACAAAAAGTAATACTCACAACAAAATTAAAATCGAAATAAGATGTAATACGCCCAATGAGGTTAATGAGTCAGCCATAAGTGCAAGTGCAGAAATACTGCTCACCATAAGCAATCACGCATTTCTCCTACAAAAGGACAAGTATAATACTGAGACATGCTCTTGTCCATAGTTTCATGACAATTATGTTAAAAAGCACATATGAAGTAATCTACGTAAGTCTAGTCATCCAAGGTAATAATTCAAACATGGCATTTAGGCACAAAAGGACATCTAATAATAAGCTACACTACAGCTTCTTTGTCATATGCCTACATTTTAGCAAAAAAGCAAATAGAAACAATGTACGTTCATTCTAATGCCTTTTAGACCCATTCAACTATTCCACAGCAAGAAAGTGCTCCCAAAATACAGTCCTTATCCATGAACACTGAACCGAGGAAGGCGGTATGTCCTCATCCTGTGTTGAGCGATGGAGGTGCCATTCCTCAAATACAGAAAATAGTTCAAATTACTAAAGAAATCTACAGTACCTGAACACAAATGGAAAATAGCATTTAATCACAATGTCATTTAACAGAACGCATTATCAATATTAGCTGATAGTAGAGCATTCTTCTTCAAACTGGAAAGTCACCTAATTACTTGCTTTTAAAAATTAGCTAAAAGCTAATTCCTGTTATATTAGCACTAGATTTTTTCATTTAGTATTTTATTGCAAGCTATACTGAAGAAACAATGCTAGAATCTCATTATACATACTATTTTACTAGAAATGAAGTAACAACATAGTTAACACATTTGCATTTCTCAACCTAGAGATAAAATATAAGAAGAAAAAACTTAAAAGCTATTAATACTTCATAGTTAATATTAAAATGGCATTTGAAGAGCATTATTTAATGACTGCATCCAATGTCTTAGCAATATGGAAAATGTCCTTTTAATAAGCTCATATGTATCACCATAACCACAAAGAAATAATTTACAAAATAATTTTGTTTACTCATGTGAATACAGGACATTTTTGTCAAATCAGCAGTAACATTCCTGCCTCTGAAGTCTCACATTACGCCACATGAGATGGAATTTATCTGCCTTAACATTTAATAGAAAAGCTAGATGTCTAAATTTGTGCTGGTCACTTCAGTGACAAAAAACAGGCACCGCTAAAGGATGAATCATCTCATCATAAGACAGACATATAAAGAGGCTATGGGAATCCTCCCCGGAAGCCTCCATCTCTCTTCACTGACTAAAGAAGTTTATAGTGACCAGCTCAGATTTACAACACCTATGTTTTTAGATGGCTAACATCAGGGGAAATTAATCCCACTCTTGACATCCTTCTCAAAGAGTACATGGGAAAAGTAAGCGTAAGATGCAGAAAAACAGAATTTTCATCAAGTATAAAAATCAAAATATACTGTCCCAGAAAAAATATAAAAGAAGGACCCCTTTGCAAAAATAACAGGGGATCTGTACATTTGAAATGTCACACAGTGTTTGATTTCCAAGCCAGGACAGACTCAAACGTTTCTAGGAGCTTAACAATATACAGAGAATATTTTCAGAATATGCTGACAAAGTAATATGCCTCTTCTGATTATGAGTAAGCAGCAATTTCAAAAGCTTATAATTCAGTGCAATAAGGACAGACATTCAGAGGCGTGGCAAAAGGCACAACTTATAACCCATTAAAGCTTTACTCTCAGATTTCAAGTTCTTGCTCAAAAGCAAAGCAGAGAGTTCCTAGACCTTTTTTAAGAACACTTTTTTTCCATTTTCACAAATGACACACGCATCTCACAGAAGCCTTTGCAAAGACACTCAGTCTATGGCAAAAACTGTGGACACAAAATGTCTGCCAAACTAACTGAAGCTGAAATTCAAGAAAACTGACATCTGAAGAAAGGGTTCCTTTTTTCTAAGTATTTCAAAACACAAGGAAGCCTCTGAATCACATATTCATAGAAGATGGAAGACTATATGGTGAAGTCTCACAGTACACTTGCCCAGTTTTAACATGTTTACATTGACATCCACTTGAATTATGGACTGTCCCAGAGTGGCCATTTGCAAGCACCTGAAAACAGAGCTTATAATGACATTGTTAGGCTGCTTTATAGGTCTCATTGACCTCTGACAAGACTTCAGGAAGACAGTTATTTCTACCGTGGATTAATGGATCTCTCCTCCAAGGCTTTGTCCCTGGTTTTGTCTATTTTTTTTTTCAAACACAAGATGATACTAAAAAATGTATAGCCCTTTCCATGGATCAAGTTAAAAAGATACTCTTTAAAACATCTCAAATCCCCAGCATGTGACTGTCCACATCACGTGAATTATGGTGTTAATTCATAGCTAAAAAATATTTGCACAGACTTCAATGTGATTTCTGTAGTTATATTCACGAGTCTTTAAATGTAATTTAACACATCTAGAAATCCTGCAACTTCTGTCATCTCTCAACCAAAACTTAAGTAAAAGCCTAAACTGAATAGCTAAATACATCAAAATTAAAAAAAAAAATACAAACAAATTTTAAAATTGTTTATCACAAAATAAAAAAGTAGAATCTTGTCTTATTTCGCCTCCGTATAAATATTCCCAGAATGATAAAACAGTGGAGGTTGGAAGGGACCTCAGGAGATCATTTAGTCTAAACCCATGCTCAAGCATGGTCAGATGCAGCAGGCTGCTTGTCCCCATGTCCCACTGAGTTTTGAATATCTCCATGGATGGAGATTCTACAGTCTCTTTGGGCAACCTGCTCCAGCGTCTGACCATCCTCAAGGTAAGGAAGCTTTTTACATTATGTTTAAATGGTATTTTCTGTATTCCACTTGTACCCATCGCCTCTCATCCTGCCACTGGGTGTCAATATGAAAAGTCTGGCTCTGTCTTCTTTACATCCTCCCATCATGTATTTAGTGTGAGAATGAAATGTTATTCAGGATTTGAGCATTCAGGAGAGGCAAAGATCTTTGTGCCTAAATTAGTCCAACTGCTAATCATACGGTATCACCCAACCCACACATCCTGCTTGGTGCTCTGCAAAATCAGGCTAGCATTTTTAAGATTCAGAAATTATGTATGTATATATGAATTATACAGCATCATGCCTACACTATAAATTACTATAAGGCAACTGCTTACTTGCTAGCCATTTGTGACCATTTCCTGGCTTTGGAGATCTGAATTTTAATTTACAAAGGATATAAAAGACCCCGCACTACCACAGTGTGAAATGCACAACAAAACAGTAGTTCCCCATCAGATAATAAATAAGGGTGCCTCAGTCAAGTTTTTCCACTCTTATAAATGGCAGAGCACTAAAAATATCTACAAGGTCTGAGACTATAGCTCACCAAGCAATTTAAGCTGCAACAACTAGCACCGCTGCCGAAAGCAGCTATCATGCACTCCCCCACACTTTTGGCTGCTAATTCCACCCCCATCACCCTTTGTACCAGTCACAGCCCTTGGACAGCCATATGGGAGAAGGCTGGGATAAATCCATCTGAAAACAAAACCGTACAAATAATTGGTTATTTTCAGCCAGATTTATTCTCCAAATTTATGAACAGCTACACGTGCTGAGGGAGAATGACAATACAGGGAGGGGAAAAGAAGCTGGCACTGCTTCTTACACAGATGTGCCAGGTTAAAGCGTTCATTGAATGCTTGGGCTAAAACTAAGAGGTCTACAGAGAGACACAGGCTCCTCAAGGAGTAGTACTGAATTCCCTAAGCATTACTTTCAGGATGAGCTGGATCGGCCGCTGGAGACACCTGCTTCTCTCTTGAGGGTAAGCAGGATCTAAGATGACTAACTGAGATTTAGCTGCTTAGTTTCTTTGAATATAAATTAACTCAGATCTAGATGACTAGAAAATGATAGAAAAACAGCTTTGTGACTCCTGCAGCACTTCATTTCCATTAACAACTGCTATTTGGAAACAAAAAAAGGAATGTAATACAGTTTAACCATCACACAAACGTATTTTCTGTGTGCTCCACAAATTTCTCCCTAAACCATATTTCACCTCTATAAGCAATATGTTACAGAGCAGATAAACCCACAGCAGAAACAGCCACAGCCACAGTTTGGTTATAAATTACTTACATTTCTTCAGAGTCACTCTGTCACCTTTCTGCGCTGTCAGAAGGGACGCTCTTTTCGTTTGGGATGGTCTTTTCGTTTTTGCTCAAACTGGTCCTCCTTCCAGAAGTGTCTGTCCCCTCTATGGCAGATAAGGAAGGTCCTTAACTTTCACTTGAAATTATCTAAGGGTAAGAAGGGAAAAGAACACAGTAAGTGCAAGCATTCATATTGTGCTGTACTTCCTGTACTGTAAAGTAGTCATTACTCCTAAAGTAGTCACCTACTCCACTCCTGAGATTCAGAATAACAAGATTATGTTACTTTAAAAAGTGTAAGTGTAGAAATGAAAAGATAATTTCATATTTTCGATGATTTATTTTGCACCACCAAGAAATTCTGAATACTTTGGGCAGCGTTCAAATAGGCAATCACAGTTTGCTGAGCACAGCCTCACTGGAAACCATCTTGGCTACATTATTGGCTACATTATTGATAAATATTCTAATCTGAATATTCTGTTAAACAAAACAGTTTCACATCTTACTGCTCAGAAAGTAAGCTGTGGATTATGATGGATAGCTTCATGAAAACTTAAAACTCACCACTCCTTCAGAGTCAAAACCAGAAACCGAATGTTAAAAATTACTGGGAAAGGAATAAAGAACAAAGCGTAACACATCATTTGCCACTGTATTAATCCCCGTCTTGAAAAGCATGCTCTGCTTTGGTGTCCAGCACAGAACACAACACAACAGAACAATTAGCAAAGGTTCAGAGAAAAAAAATGTACATGATCAAAGGCTTAGAATGGTTTCCATATGAGAAACAACTCAGTGTGCTACAACTATCCAGACTAGAAAATAGATAACTTAAGGGAGGGTGTGACAGAATAGTACAAAAGCCTGAAGAAGATGGAGAGGTTGCACAGACATCATCTGTTCCCTGTCCCTTGAACTCAGGAACTGCCTGTAAAGCTCAAGTTCAAAAGAAAATGCAGGATTTTCTTCTCCACAAAATGAGTAACAGAACCATGGACTTCTTTCCAAGGATGCTGTTGATGCAAGGAGTTTTCATGAGTCAAAAGGTAGAATGGAGGCACCCTTTGAAGAGAACTTTCACTGGAGACAGAGGATGGCCTAGGTGAAACACTGGCCTCAACCACGATGAGCAGTCCTACCTTTCACTTATGCTAGTGCTAATTTAGTGAATTCTTATATCCGTTTTACACCGACATATTCACCACACGAGAACCAGAACTGCTGCATTAGGTACACAGGGAGTCTAGTCTTACTTGCACTAGAAGTACAGGCTACATCCTTTTGAACAGCAAAGTGAATTCCCATGGTTCTCTGTACTTCACTATATGCTTAACAAATCTGAATGACTTTTCCAAAATAGCATCACCACAGGGGGAAAAAAAAAAAAATCAAATGAAGTAGCAAAGTCTTACTGGAAAGTAGCTGTAGCCTTCCTCTCCCCGTCCACAGTCCCAGCGTCGCCAGGGCAGAGGGCTACAAAGCAAAGGTTCTGCTTCTCAAGTTGTTCGCTGGTCTCATGTGTTTGAGTTTGTAACTTCATCCATGTGTTCCCCACTCAGTTCAACACTTACATAAATGCAGGTCAGCATCTCCATGTCCCAAGCTTCATCTCAAAGCAAAACTTAAAAATCACATACTCTGTATTCCAATATCTTCTCTTTTGCTTTAATCTCTAGGATACAGCAGCGTTTCTGATTTATTTTGGGTAAGTGCAGATCAATTAAAATTCCTTCAGGGAAGCCTTCTGAACCAGCAGAAAGCGAATGACTGTCATCAGGAACAAACACTTTTTGCTGTCACAGACTGGCATGTCACTTGTGAGCAAAAGCTATATTAATTAATTCTATCCACACCCATCGGGTGTACCAAAGGAATATAACCGGTCTTTTCTGCTGTCTTGCTAGATATGGATCTTTGTGTCTGCGAACCAAGTATCCCTATATGGAGACTTCTGCATTGGCACATTATATGAAGAAGCAGCCTGCACTAGCACAAAAAAAACATAACAGGACAAAAATAACTTTGTTCAGACATCAGTATGCAACCAAAGTCCCTTTTGCAAAATTCAGGAATTAATGCCCTAAAGTTTCACCCCCAAATCAGGAAGTTTCCACTACATGTACACACAAACCTATTTATTAACATTCTTTTTAGACTGTGCAGTGAAGAATTTGAATTACTGATACTTTTTTTGGTCACCTTGATATACTGGATCCAAGTAAGTTTACTGTTCTATCTATTCCTCCTCAGCCCTTTCACGCTCTGCAAAAGAAGGGGCTGTTATGATGTTTGCTGTTCTGTTTGCTTCTGCAGCTCAAATGGCTACACTGAGGATGAAAGAAAATTCACTGTACAGCATGCCAATGATCAAAGACCTATCTACTACTGGCCTATAGCAACATTTTAGGCCACCTCTCCCTTCTACCACTTGTCCGAGTTCTCTGTTCAGAATGTAAAATCTGACGTGTAGGAATATAACCCATCCAGCTCAAAAGGAATTCAAGTTCTGTTTGACATCCTGCATGTCATTGTGATACTAGCTAAAAATAAAAGCAAGCTGTAGGAAACAGGAACCAAATGTCTTAGAATCGATCTATGAGCAAAAACAAGCTTCTCACTTGCAAAATTGCAAAATTTAGAGAAGTGGACTCCAGGTATACTACAGCAGGTAAAATACAGTTGCAGGATACAGACTTTAAAAACAACCTGATAGCAGTAATAAAAACAATTCAGAATTATCATCACCACTTCTTCAAAGTTGAGGAAGAACACCACGAGAATGGGCATTAGAAAATGGCTACCTACTGGCTGCCAAATAAAAGCTGTGATTTCTCACTCTCTCCATATGTGGTTCCAAGTTACAATTAAAAAGTTTACAAAATCTTCCTGTGAATATGATCTTTTCTCTCGCACACAAGTGCACATAAAGGGGGGAAAGTTAAATTATACCCACGGTGGAAATCCACTTACATGAAAGATATATGAAGAAATTTTTTACATGAAAAATTTCTTAGCTTATGTTTTGATTTCTGAAACAGCACAGTGACACCAGTAACCTGTAAGATTGAAGACACAAACAAATTTCAGAGTATATACATATTAATTTGGGTTATTAGAAGTTATGCTTGCGTGCAAGCTCACACCATTTCGATAATTTACCTAAGACACAACGTAAAAGCTATACATGGTAATGCGATCTTATTAGCATTACTGGTATGGCACTTTTTTGGCAATTCATAAAGCCGCAGCTGCATTACAAAGCCATCCCAAAGAAGCACTGATAAAGTACTTAATCTCATGACTGCTACGTATTTTTAGAGTATACTACAGAAAAATGTGTTAAAGTATTTGAGGACTACACAAGCAAGCTTCTCAGTTGTTTTAGGACTGTGTTTCTTACTTACGAAAAACCCAACAGCTTGCATCCCTAACTAAATATGCTATAAAATTCCATGTTTGTACATAAACATCCTATTCATCTTACTTTCAATACCTATAGCCTATTGGGTGAAACTAAGTTAAAGTCTAGTGCAGGATTTGGCCTGAAATCATAGCATATAAACAATTAAGGACTGGATTGGAGTTTTGGTTTAAGATTGAATAATATTTACTCTTGTATGTAATTGTAGTCAGCCTAATGTAGTATTGCAATCATGTGTCTTTAGTACCCTGTTTATCTAAAAGCCTTTACCCAGAAGTCTTATCTCACAAAAACATAAATTCACAAAAACAATCACTGCTTTGCTAGTAAACATTGAAATCTCTACTAAGAAAGATGTATTAAAATACAGCAATAAAAGACACTAATATATCTGCAGAAACATCCCTTCCAGCTGATCTCTGTTATCATTGTGCTGACCTGGAAACAACATAATAAGTAAACAAGAGATCAATCACGATGTAAATAATTAAGAAGGTGTTATACTGCAAACTCCCCTAAATGTTGTGCTCTTAAACTCATAGAAGCTGTTTGGTTTGCCTGCAATTTAAGGAAGTTTATTATGCTAATATCAAAAAAACAGTATTTCAGAAAACATCAGATTTGGGACTACTTCCCTTCTCTTACGTAATAAAAGGAGAAAGGCAGGACAAATTATCTCTCTACAGGTAAAATGGTCTTTCTACTACTAGAGCCCATGCATTAGTGCCATTAAGATGACCACTAATCTTCCCTATATTTTGATATAAATCTCCTCTAGGATCTGAAAATACCTGCTAAAATTTGTCATATTTTAAAATCCAGTCCTTTCATCATTTGTATACTGAACTCTTCAAATCTTCTGGATTTGGATCAACATTAAGAGTTAAGAGAAATATTCCTCATTTATCTTGCAGATTTATTCAATACTGATTATAAATATATTGACTAGAAATACAACCTTAAAATGAATTGTGAAATGATGGATTGTCATGAAAACAAAGGTAAGACGTGTGTCTAAAAGGTAAGACCTGCGTCTAAATAATTCCTTGCATGGCAAGCTGTCTACAATCCCAAAGTAAATGCTATATATGAGACAGATGGCAGAGGGCATGGACGAACTAGCTCTACCAAGCAAACAAAGATGCAATGCTGGATTTGGGACAATCAGATGGAATAGTTGGCAAACTGTTGTCAGAATCAACATCGCGGTTTGAGCAGGTTAAATAAATAGTGGTAAACTTCCATAGTACTTCTTGTGGCAAACATGTCTGGGACTATTTTTTCTCCAGCAATCCCCAGTGGGTAGAGTGCCACCTCCTTTCTCTGATATTCCTTCCAGCTCTATCTGCCCTTCTCTTTCCAATGTTAGGCTGCCATTCAACACAGGGACACACAGCAGGATCTGAAAAGGCGAATGCTGAGCGGTTCGGTGTGACTCCAGACATGCAGCATCACACACAATTCGGTCAGTCAGGGCTCTGCAACCAACATGGGCACTGACATCATAACAGCAGGAATTCAAGTTCTATTTTTTAATCCACCTCATTTCTAAATGGTTTTGATCCGTATCACCTGAGAGAAGATCACGGATTAACACAGCACTGCTACAGTGCTGCGGCACTCCCAGACTGAGGGGATGCAGCAAAAGCTTTCTCCAGAGGGAGAGATGCAAGAAATGTCATAAAACTTCATTTGGCATTTTTTTCCTCTATTTCTCCTTTTCCTCATTAGTTTGTCTCCCACTTTCCCTTTTGCTGAACACACTCTCCCCTCTCGCAGCCCTGAGAGGAACACAACCCATGCGTGGCGCCAGCAGGGACAGGAGCAGAAGAGGCGAGCATGCAGTGACAGCCGGGATGGCTCCTTGTCACCTCAGGCAATGCTGGGACACTGGAAGGGCTTAGATGGGATGGAGAGAGGATCAGCGATGCTGAAGCCAAAGGTACAAGGGCACAATGTTTGAAAAACAGACTATGATTGATAAAACTCTGGAGACTGTGGCAGGCCAGACAGTAGGAGCACTTGTTTATTTGAGGGGATGATTTAAATCGTTACACAAAAGAATGAAGACCTAATCTAAAAATGTGAACACCAATGTGCCTGAAGGGACTTGCTCTTGTGGACCTACCTGTTTGCTCCTGGGTGCTGTAAGCGGGATGACATCCCTGAGATGTCTTCAAATCCAAAATTTCCTTTCTGAACTTTGTCAGACTGGCATGCAATTAAACGTTCAGATACACTGTGGAATTTTCTAGGAGCGTTTGATTTATTTTATTGTCATCATTATATTGGCTGGTATGTATTTACTTCACAAAACAGTGCAAGTCACCTTTCTAGATAATTGCTATTTGCATTGTCTGCTTCATTTCACTTATGCAGATCATACAGTGGTCTGGGGGATAAAGGCAAGATTTCCAGCGACGATGCAGCCGCACAATGACTTAAGCCACTCTAAACTGGTGCTGAAGCAGCCTTCATTTCCCTCACCTTCTTCTTCAGCTCCAGCTGCAGACTGCCACTCCTTCCTTGGGCTAACTCGGACACTTGTGCAATCGCAAGGTAAGATAGATCAAGGAGTTCAGTTATTTGAAAACAGTCTTGCAAAACAAGTGATCAGCTTTTGATCAAAACATGGACATCTCTCCCAGGGCAAGAGAGAAGTGAGGAGATGGGGCCTGGGACCACACAGTCAAGATGTGGCTTGGCTTGCCCTGCTGAAGAAGCTTCCCCTGCGCATCTTGGAGCACAGTCCCAGTAACACTGTCCAGGGGTACAGGCAGCTAAAGCACCTCATCCCCCTTCCCAGCACTGGCCACTGAACTGTGCCAAGGCAACTGTACACAAAGCTATGTGGTCAGCCTTGCTGGCAAACTAGCCTAGTTCAGAAGTAACCTGGTAAAATAAAAGCTCTTTTCAGCCTTAGAGAGTCCACCTTGCAGACCTCTGAACAACTATATGAGCAACTTCAGAGGTACAGCAATTAGGAGAAGGAACCAAAAGATGCTTAAACCAGCACTACTACTAACGAAGCAGCATTTACCACCCTATGATCTAACCAGCCTATGGACTCCAGGAGCCAAAAGCTCTCAGATATCACTGCAGCCAACCATGTGCCGTCATTCCCAGCTGCCTCCCCACTCTGCTCCTCTCCAGCCCACAAAGAACCATGAAGAACCACACCAGGGATGCAGTGGAAGTGCATCCTCAGGCACAGGCAGTGGGCTCCACGACAGCAACCCAGGGACGAGGAGGGGCTGCAGAAGAGCAGCAAGGGCTGTAGCATTAAAATGCAGCAGCTGCCAGTTTTGATTTACATGTCATAGAGAACTGGGCCCCATTATTAGACTGGATGTATACCAGGCTGGCATGCTTTGCTGTAGTGTTGTTATATATGCACACAGGTATGTGCACGCTTGTGATCAATTCTCTAAATAGCCCATTGTTTGTATTTGTATTATGAAGTGAAAAACTAAATCAAAGTAAAAGTCTGAATTTTGGCCCTAAGATTAAGTAACTTTTTTAAAATTCCAAAAGGAGACTCTAAATTCTACTTTATATCACTCTTCATTTTAATCATATTTGATTTGTACGATAAATTTATCACATTTTTTCCAAATGACATGGCGGTACTTTAGCTAATACAAAGTACATAACTTACATACACATTGTCTGCATCGTTTAGATGGTCCATTAAAACAACTGTGGTCCATCATTCTACTAAACTATCTCCCACTTTTTAATAGTTTTGTTTAATATATACCTGAGGGTAATCATTTAATGAAACCTTAATACGACCTCTCAGTTTGCAAAAAGAGCAGCAAAATATGGTATGACTGAATTCATCGTTCAAAAAATTCTGCTTTTTATATTGAATAATTTTAGATTTGCTTATGTATTCATTTTACCACCACCACCACCCTCTGCCCCCACCCCCTTCCCCAAAAAAAAGGAAAAAAAAATAAGAGAAAGAAAACACTTAGAGAAAACAGTAAAACACGTTATCTGCATTTCTCTTGCAATTCCATTTGGACAACAGTATTTCCTAAACGTAGCCTATTCACTGCTTGATATGTAATTACCTTCAGTTCATAGTCTAGACATTAATGCTTTCGTAGTATTTAAGACTCCTTGTAACATGCTTGCTGCTTTAAGTAAGCAAGGCTAAATCTTGACCAGATAAATTAGCAAAGAATGCAATAAAAGCTGCAATAAAAGAACTTTATCCTCCAAACCTTCAAGTTGCTGCTAAATGAGATTTCTTTGAAATGCAGATCAGTTGAACTAGATTAGTGAATTTTAGCTCCTGTCAACATCATAACAAAATACAAATACAATTGTTCACTGGCCTTATCTCCATGCTTCCATCTGCTGCCTTGTTATTTACTTTCCTTGATTTACTATGCAGATCTAAATAAGACACATCAAGGAGGGCTTACAACACAATGGCTTCTTAAGCTTTACATCAAGGTATTTGAAACTGAAGCCCTGAAAGGGCTGCCATCAAAGACATATCTCTAATGAACTTCCATATCAGAGAAGGTTTGGTATTTAATACTGCTGTGAAAAGAAAAAGCTACAAATCAGAATGGTCTATGAAGGAAAATGTCTGCAAATCTTGATGAGATTAGCACCTACTAGAATTAATATCTCAATAAAAATGATATCTGGTTCCTCGAAGAGTTAAACTTCCAACCTTTGCAAAAATAATGCCTAGTGTCAGAATGGGAAAACTCAGCTGACAAGGTTGAAAGGTCAGGGCAGTATTCCTTTTTTCTCCACAAAATGTCCAAAAAGCATTTTTGCTGGTGGCTTGATTAAGATATTGTTGACAAACTAGACTTGGAATGAAATAATTAACACAGTCAACAGCGCTACTATGGTACTTTTCACAACAGCAGAATTTTACAGCATCTTTAAAAAATTAGCAACAACTTCACAGTGAAACAACATAATCTAAAATGACAGCATGCAACATTTGTTCATCGATTTTACTATTTCCCTTTCTCCCCCACAGCAATCTATGGCAGCGCAGGATAAAATCTTCTGTCAGTTTGCTTAAAAAAACAATCCTTAAGTGCCATTTCTATTACATGCCACAACACTGCTTTCAAAGTGCAATAAATGAGAAAGTTCCCTCCTCATGATTTAAACTCCATATACATCTGATAGATTAAGCAAATATAAACAGCTTAAAAGTTTCTACAACCCACACGTAACCTTGTGCAGCAAACCATCAGCTCTCATAGCGTGCTGCCGGTTGACACAATTTCTTTGTCAGGCACCAAAGTACATAAACAAATGATACTTTTCTTTCTTAAGAAAGCATTTCAATCATTTATGTTCTTCCATAGCAAGGGAAGATCCCACAAGCATGTTCCGTACCGTGGATCAATCAGCTTCAAACCGAAGTAGACATGTTGTATGCTCCAGTGCCCGGGAATCATGCTGCAGGCTCACCAGATGATGAAAACGGAGGTATGCAGTGGAGGGGAGCCCCACATGGCACCCGCTAGCTCCTGGGCATGTCAAACTTCACAACTACCCTACAGTCAATGACAGCAAACACCTTCCCTTTTCTTCTCGCCTCCAAACATATACTTGCCTTTCTACCCTCCTTCCAAATTACAGGCAGTCTTCCAGAAACAAAGCCCCCAAACAGAAGCAGCGTCCCATGGCTATACTGCAGAAACCACAGTTGTCTTTTTGCTAGATTTCATTTCGTACAGGCTATGTTCCAGGCTTACTTACAGTCACGAGAGACCACTACCTTTCCTTGCTTAATGAAATGACAAAACAACAGATTTGCATATGTAGAAGCAGGTGCTGTAACAGGTTTGACTACTCTTGACCTAAAGCATGCAAAAAAGATTTATCAGCAACAGCTGTCCCTAAGGTATTGGGGCTCTGATGGGCAGTCAAAACTTCACCATCTGCACCATCGTGTGTTTAAAATGACAATCTGAATTAAAAGCTGGTCAACAAATCTCATAGAACTAATGCCTTCCGTATCCCCATCCATATGTTGAATTCCCAAGATACATAACACTTGGATTAACTATTATAAATACCAGTCTTTAAATAAAATAAGACAAACTAGGAAGATGTGAAAAGTAGGTTTGCGGGAGTTGCTACTTACTTACGAAACAAGTATTTAAATAATACTTTGAACGTACCTAAGTTTGAAATGCTTCAACAACTTCATATCATGACATAAACACCTATTCTTTTAAAACGGTATTATATCTCTTTTCAGAATTAAAAAATAGCTATAAATATTTACAGAGGCTAATTTGAGGATTTACAGTGCTACAGCATTGTTTAGCTTGTGGATTATTAACCAACACAATTTCAGTTTAGTTTGACGCCTCTGAAACCTTTCTTGAATGCCATGACAAAAACCCTGACTGATAGCAAAACATTTCAGAGCATCTGTGTGTCCTCTGCACAATGAATGTATCGCAGGGATGTGAGGTTTGTAGTTTATTTTCTGATTTGTCCCTATTAACAGGAACTGTGTTTTTTCCCCCAAACCAGAGGAAGGAACCTGAGAGTCTGAACGTGACCCTTGGTGAACACAGTGACTTGTTCTGGAGCTATGCTAGCAGAAGGTAGCACCATATGCCCCGAGCCCCAACTTGGATGCTCTTTCTACAGTCTAATGTGCTTGTCAAAAGATGTTAAAATCACAGATTTACTTTCTCTGGATATACTTTATTATTGTACAAAGTAAAAAGGAGGATTGTAGAATTTTTTAATCTCTTATATGGACAGGCATCCAAAACATACTTCTACCAGTTTAAACTGGGAGCTCTTTTTTTATTGGTGAAATGGTTCTGAAATGTTTAAAATTACAGCAATCTTATACCTGGTATCAATCACAGCTATTTTAACTCTTTATTGATTACATACTAACTGCATTCTGAACTTTAGCATTAATAATTTCCCTTCTCATGTAAATATGGAAAGATTGATTACCTGAAAACGAATTAAAATTACGATTTTTTGCTCCATTTAACTTTTTTTAAATTAAAAAAATATATATTCAGAACACCACAGATTTTATCACTGTAATTCAGGCAGGATAACCACTAAAGTAAGAAAAAAAATACCATGGAGCACACATACTGGAAGCAAACTTAAAATAACAGCAAATGTGCTCGACAACATTTCTAATAATAATTTTAGATGTGGCAGCACATGTAAATTCATTCACTTTATGTTTTGTTCTTTAGCTTTTAGAAGAAAAAAGTATTTTATTTTAACTATATATATGCATGTATATATTTGCAGGCACTGCTGAAAGACAGGAGGTACTTTTTCTGAAGTGAATAATAAAACTCTCTTGCAGAATTTTGTGAGATTCAAGTGATCCTTCAAATGGTTACAATTCTGTGCAAAAACAATGCAGACTTGAAAAAAAAAAAAAGAAATGCAATTTATTTACTTTCTAGGTTCTGTCTGTTGAGAGCTATAGTGATCCCTTCAAGAGCACAAATATTTAGACAAATTTTAAAACGTGTATTATATACTTGACAGAACATATTTACATGACAGCTCAGAGCCTGGGCAATCTGATCAGAAATATTTCCCCTATAAAACAAAGTCAAGTTAGGGGGGGGGGAAAAAAGCGCAGCTCAGCCATGTAAAGAGGCTTGAGATTAAACACATAACCATTTAGAAACAGATTAGCCATTTAAGTGTTTGCGTCAAAATTGCGATAACCTTCATCCTACTTCCCGATTCACTGGATCCTATGTATGAGTTTATGAAAATCGAAGATGAGCAGCATACGGCATTAACTCTGTGTCTCTTTTTACTAAGCCGTTTAATTGCCTGCTCGTTATCTGCTGCCCTCCGTGTGGGCAGGTGCCGCATCCCGGCAGGCAGGGCCGCCCTGGCATGGCGGGGACACCCAGCCACCCCAGGGACAGCCAGGGGGCTGAGGTGAGAAATCAGCCCTCTCCCACCCAGCAGAAAGCAGCACAACACCGCTGAGGTGATGTCCAAGAGAGACAGAGATGGGAAAAAGGTTGAAATATGCTTCACACAGGCTCCTGGTGCTCAGGGGCGAGGGCAGACTCCCGCCATCTCCCCAAAGCCCAGCAGGCCTCTCCCCAACATGGCTGCTGAGGGCTCATTTACCCCTCTGTGACCTATTGTTCTTTATCTTGGTGGTATTTAAACAAATTACATATTTTGGAAACAGATATTGTGTCTCGGGGTTTGGCTTACAAAGCAGTAACAGGCACATTCATCATGCCCAGTTTTAAACCACCACCATGACTTGGGGGAATCCTCCCTTTGCCAAGAGCAGGAGACTTGGGACCTCAATGCAGCGAAACAAACTGCTAATTCATGAGAAACAAATGTACAGAAAAATCTGGTAAATCAACTTACAGGCACAAACTCCCCCTGTATTCTCTACTTCTCAAAACCTCAAAACGGAGAGGAGCTTTGTAAGGAAAACAGAGCAGGCTCAATGCAGCCACTCAACGTGAATTGCTGCCACGAAGCATCAGAAAAGAAGGTGTGAAGGATTTGTAAGAATACACATATTGAAAAGCTACCACACAAGCAACTTTGATGACCATTTACACAGACAGGGAAAACAGATACCTCTGGGAAACTATTTACATTAAAAGAAGAGCCAAAAGCAGAGACAGAAGGGATTAACAAGGAGTGGACCCAGAGCCAAACAGTGAACCGGAAACATCTGGTCAAAGAAATTAGGTTTGGACCATCTGTACTCAGTGTTATGCAATACTAAAACCAGATTCATCCTACCTAACTTTGAACACCTAAATAGGATGTAATCGCTATCTAAGAGGGAGCTCCCAGTAGAGCCATGCGGGAAGCCACAGAAACTGCTGTCCCAGTTAAGGAGCATCAGCCCTGGTGTTTAAATGGATTAATCCAGGCACTGTTTGGATGAATCAAAAGAGGGAGTAGGCTGAAAGAACTTCTTGAAGAGAGAAGGAATTATGGGATACTCTTCTTAATGTAAAGTGATATGAGTTTAAATTAAAAAAAAAAAAAAAAAAGAAAAAAATCAACTCCAGATTGTAGGTCAAGTTTTACATTGAATATGCCATAAACTATAGATTACACAGTTACACAGGTGTTTGTAAGGTATTTGTTAAGTTAGCTATTTCACTTACAGAACAAAATGTGTTTAGTTATTTTAATACTTAGTTACAATTTTCATCATTTGAATAAATCAAAAGCCAGGAAATAGTGGTGAAAAAAATCCTGAGTATATTTATTTTAAAAAGTCCCAAACAAAAAAAAAAACCCCAGCATCTATGGACACCATGTATTTGTGGACTATAAACAAACATAATATTCATCAAAGAAATTATTTTTTATTCTAGTCTCCTTTCAAATTATAAAGCAATCATTTGGACTTAATATCAAAAACTGTTTCATAAAAAGATGCGTGCCTCACAATGCACACAGAATAGTTTCTTAACACAGACTTGTTTACTTAATATATTAAGTAAGCGTACAGAGGTAATCTTTATTCTTGCAACATATAGTATCTAGATTATTAATATTTTATATTAGAACGAGGTGCCAATTAGTGAAATTCACAGATATTAATCTCTCTACTAAAGTCTATTTCCTTATTGTTTATACACAACAATTCTCTTCATCATTTTAAAAGTGGGAATCTTAAAAAGTGGAAAAATACAATTATAAAATGTTCTTTATTTGCAATTAGATCCCAAGGTTGCAGAATACTGTATCTGTCCCAATTTTACAGAACTGCTTAAGGCATCTGCCAACCAAGTTTCAAGAGGATTAGCTGTAATGAAAATGCAACATATGTAAATACAACCACGTATTTAAATGTCAAGTATTTCAAACACAATAGAAAATTACAAATTCAAAGTTATCTTTCCAAACATATAATTCTATCAACTCCTTCCATGAGAGATAAAAACTTGGAAACAGCATTTTTATACTGTACAAAACACACAAAGTGACAATGCATTGTTAGCCTTCCTAATGCATTTCATCATTGAGATGAATGGGTTTTTTTATGAACACACAGCATACTCCACCTTTCACACCAATTACACACACTTCAGATTCACCTTGTAGATTGACAAGAATCTTGTTCCCTGTGCTAAAGCTAGCAAAACCAAGGTATGGTAGGAACTTTAAAAAGTACCTTTTCCTTTGTGAACTTTGGGTATCTTGTTTACTTGACATGATGTATAAAATTAGTACAGGAGAAAGAACGCAATTACACAAGAAAATAAAACCATGCAGCTAAAATTCCTCTGATTTCAGACACATTTTTCTCATCTCTGGATGTGGTACAACCTTGCTGTGAACTATTAGGTTTCCATTACTTAGAGACAGACGGTTTCATACTGCTCAACAGAGATTACTGCTGTCTATCTAAATAGGGCTTACAGTGGCATCAGCATATTTTATTAACTCAGAACCATAAATCCTATTCTTATATGCTCTCAAAGACCAATACTCCTAGGGTCACTTAAATTTACAACAGCATGGCACCAACCAGGAAGAAGCTTCAAAGTGAGGATCTGCTCCTTTCCAACAGCCCCCCAGAAATTCTGGTATCTATTGAAAATTTAAAAAGGAATACCCCACCCTTCATAATAAATGATTTTTAGCTCACTGCAACATTACACTATATCCCAATACACTTTATAATGCCTCACAACACAGGTTTTCTTTGTGTTTCAAGAATTCCCCCTCCTTTGTGTGATATGTATGGTATTTGCAGGGAAGCAGATCTTAACATCTGCTCTTCTGTGACTGGACAGTGAACACCTGTGAAGGAAAAATCTCCACATTTTTGAGCATTCAAAGAATATTGCTTTATGTTCCATAGCATACCAGTACATGGAAGTGCTCTTACTAGCACCAACAAAATTACTTTTGTATGTATTACTCTGCTATCCTCCAAACTCACAGAGAACACCACTATAACCTACATATACATGCTGTTAAGGACAGACAGCAAGATGAAAACAGAGATGACAAAGTCAAGGAAGTAATACCCTAAAATAATACAGAAATGTTTAATTTTATTCAAACTCTACAAACCAAAAGATCAATTTAAATAAATGACTGGTGTCTGTTTACATGCACCTTTATTCTACTCCCTCTAAATAAATGGACTGTCATAGGTGACTCCCAAACAAAATTTTGACTTCACAACAGCAGTGATGCAGTTTTCTAGATAAACACTGTTTTTTTCACCGAGGTGCATCAAGCATCATTTAGCCCCAAGCAATCCTCAGAAATACAAATCACATGGTAGTGCCTCCCCAGGGGAAGAACCAGCCTTGGCATCTCCCTCTGCATTGTTCACTCACGCTAAACTCTGCAGGGTTGTCAAGCGGTTTCCTCAATGCAAGAAAAAGAGAAGTGTTACACAACACTTAACTGAACTTGGAAATACCAGAAAACCTACCTAATTCCATCAATTGCTCTACTTTTTACCCTTTTCTTCCCTCCGATAGGTGTCCTAAATCAAAATCAGACATCACAAAGGAGGTTTTGCTCCACTTGTCAGGGCAAGCCCTGGAAACTGAGTAGAGTTCTTGAGCTTTTTTTCTCAGAACTGGATCAAAAAGGTAGAACCAATCAACATATAAATAATTACTGTAGTGTTACTACTGTTAGATAACTATAATGAAAAAGCCAATGACTCTTTAAAGATCCCTTCCCTTTGCTATAAACAGACTTGTTTAAATCCATAAAGGCTGTTATCAAGGTTCTACAATTTGGGGATCTGATTTTAAAGCAATAGAACAATTTTAAACAAGATCTTCTCAAACTGCAGCCCGTTTACTATTTTATCTTATTTTCATTGTAACACAACACTATTCAGTGGAACTTCACTCTCAAACAGTAATTTAACAATTCAATGCTATCGCTGCTATGAAGAGAAGAACAGTGAGCTTTGAAGCCTTTTGATCTCATCATATCAAAATTGCAGCCTTGTACTGATTTCAGAATCTACCTAATTTGTTATGTTGCAACAAAAAAGTAAAGAGACTACAAAAAGCAAAGTGCCAGAAGTAAACATTTTGATCAACCTAATTCTCTTTTAAAAAACAAAACTCCCGCTGTCCTTTTTCAGAAAAATACCTTGACATTTAAAGACAAAATAAGTGCCTGTGTGTGATTTCTTTACATCAGATAGAAATTAATCCCTCCTAAATGTAGACCGTACAAAGTTTTCTTTTGGTAGCTTATGAATAATATTTGAGGAAATGCTTAAAACACTTAGCAAATATTTTCACAATTTAGCAATCTCATCAATATAGTTGCCCAGATGCCACAGTGATGTGCATTGTATATAGATTTCCAAAAATGAAGCACCAACTCAAACATGAACACGTGATTTTAGTGTATAGAAAAGGGACAGGATGCAATTACACTGCATGTGAAGAGGGAGGTTAATGCACTATTGTATGGTGTATCACCAAGAAACGAGAGAACTGCTGAGCTGGGAACACTGACGACTCCCTATGATGTGCACGCCAGCAAAAATACGATTTGGAAGGAACTAATAAAGTGGTTGGCTCTCAGAAAAAAAAAAAAAATCTGTGTGTACTAAATACTTTAAGCATGAAGACTTATAATAAATACGAAATTCAGCTACCCAAGTAAAATTACACAGAAGTGCCTTTCTTCAAATGCATCCCAGCCCACATCTACATGAATGCCATGGTGGTTTTGAGCAAGCTGCCACACAGCATCTGGTTTCTTATGCCTTGAACTCTGTTAGTTATTACTAGGTTTTTCAGTTAAGAGATTTCACAGTTATGTAACCTTCACTCTGCTCACTATTTTATAAGACCATCCTCAGAGACACAATGACTACTCAAAATGATGCAGGTGACTTTTTTAAGGCAAATCAATGTTCATAGGATTGGTTCCTGAGATGGGACAAGCAGATGCAACAGCTTGCTACTGCCACAGAGAGAATACTCTCCCCTCTTCTCATTCTGCCTTCCTGTGCCAGGCACTGGCTCCCAATACCTCATGCCACCTACAGCGATCTCAGGTCCCTCTGTCAGCAACTTCCATCCACTGGAACACCAGAAAGCTTACTTAGGCTTTTTGCCAGATTGGTCTTCTGCTGTTTTGCTGAGTTAATTTGACTCACAGAAGGATCTGCTGAGCTCCAGATCCAGTCCAAGAGACATCACAAGCCCACATATATGGGAAGAGGGAAGGGGAAGGTGGGCTGAGTGCAGGGACCAGGGGGAAGCCCCTCTCCAACCTGTCAATAGCTTATTATAAGAAGAGATCAGCTTTCTGTGAAACTACAACTCCACTCCACACCTGATTAATCAACTACAGTTCACAACTTACAATAAACCTATTTCTAGTTTGTTCATGGGTTCCTCCTTCACTTTCTCAAGCACAAGAGCTTTTTTCTTCCTGAGGCTTATCTCAGAGTTCCTTCTCAGAAAATCCTGGTTCTATTATCCTGTGTATGTCATCAGAGCGCTGGCTATCCCAGCAGCTCCAACACCTACTGCAATCTTGGCTAAACAAGCCCAGATTCAGACTTCTTCCCCTCTTCATGATGGCCCCTACCTAAGACATGACGGGCCCTAGAGAGCCAGATGCCTTCCCAGCATCCTCAATTGAAATAGTTGTCAGATGTCCAACAAAAGGTTTTATTTACCAGAAGCCTACACATAAAAAATCAATAACTCACAACACTACCTAACAGGCTCTGTGCAGATCATGGAACAGTTTGAGGGTTACAGTCAAAATGCTACTCCATCTGTCTTACAGTAAACAGTATCTAAATTCGTATACCACTTCCTTCCAGTTTACACAATAGAAATAAGCATGGGGTTTGTAAGTTATTTGTTTGTTTATGAACTTATGAGAGGTGGGGAGGAAACAGAGAACAATAAAAGGAAAAAAAGAGCATGTTACTCAGCCATCACATGTACCATTATAATGACTGCTCTTGGATTTACCAAACAGATTTACATACAGTTATATATAATTTAGTTTTATGCTTATTTTCAGTCTGTATTGAAGCAAATCCAAAAAAAAAAGGGGGGCGGGGAAAGAAATAAGACTACTTTGTATCTAATGTATGCAAAGGCTACTGCAAACCAAAACACTATCTCAACATTGAGAACTCTTCTTTAACTTCAAGGAGTTTTGGGAAAAAAGGTCTCACACTTCCTCAAAGTAGAAGAGCAAGAACTTAAGCAGAGAGATGGTATCTGGGCACACACTGGGAGAGGAAAGCACCATTTGGTCCTGCTAATAAACCTGCAAGCAAGATGCCCAGTTAGACATTATCTAGAGGTTATCTTCTAAGTTAAGTCATAATGGTCCAAGATCTCAAGGGATGACAGATGGGCAAAGCAAAATTATGAAAGCAGTAGAGACGAGTTTCACTGAAGATACTGGTTTCCAGGCTACTACCTAGCTCCACATTAATGATGATTAAGCAGTTTGTCACCACCACCAATTTGAAAAGCTGTTGTTCAGGCTTTTGAAGCTTGAAACTAAGCCTTAAAAGGTCTTCAGAACACATGGCTTTCTACACAGACTTCCAAGCTCAAATCTTCAATATAACAACCCTCCTTTATGGGAATGTGACTTTTGAGAATAATTTATTATCAAGCTAAAAGCATATGCTGCCAAGTGCAACCAAATATCCTACAATGGACACTACGTACTGTATATTGCCAAAGAATCTGCAGGAGGCTACAGGTCCAGATCGAGACACACATCAAGCTGCTGATGTGCAACTTCCCTGGTTGCAAACCTGGCTGTTTATTCAGCCTATTTTGATCCTCCCAACTTACAGCAAAGCACAGGTCAATTTTTTACCCATACCAAATATCCAGTTCTTTGGAGAAGCATCTATATTCTCCCCTTGACAGCTGAGTTAGTTCACTATTAGAAGTACTATCTGTGGTACCAGGAAGATGTGGATTCTCTACAACATGCAACATCTAAATAAGTGTAAGAAACTCTTCTGAGCACAGGTATGTTTTATGCAAATTTAGGCATTATGGTAAATTAAAACTTCAATATGATGACATTAGTGATTCATGTAAACTGCAATGTCCTACATGATAATCTAAAATCAGAGGAATTTTATTCAGGGTAAAGAGTCCAAGTTTCTTGTTTCATCTTACCAGAGTCGCAAAGGATGTCTCCTATCACAAAACAGTCTTACGAGTCTACCCTCTGAAATCCTAGAACTGCAAGAACTGCCTGCAAAATAGTTCCCACAGCAGATCTTAGCACAACAGCTCTGCAAGAGTTCCACGTGTAATCCCACCACAGCTCAAGTTCACCTCCTTGTTGAGCACAGTCCTTCACCTCCTTCCTTCCCAGCCCGCTCCCTTCCATGGTCACTGGACTGCTGGTCAGGCTGTTGCAGAACAGCACAAGTCAGCAGAAGACTAACACTACAAATAAAACTACAAAAAATACAGCATGATCAGCAACTTAGCATGCTGAAATGATTTAGGGAAGTCCACAAAATGCTGGAGTTGATGTATGGAAATTAAGAGTACACTGAAGTGAGACAGTATCACAGTTTATTGAAAAATTAAAATCAAATTATTTTGTATCAGTAATTTCAACTTCTCCACTTTCTCATAGTCTCTGGCTTCTCTTCCATAATTTTTCATTCCATTATTTTAAATTTTAAATAAAAGAAGTATCTCTGAGATCCTCCTTCTGATGATTCTTCATATTTCTTTCCCAGTTCCAGTTCTTCAAATGTTGCCCCGCCTTTTGTATCTCCTTCAGAAAGAAGGTCACCTTTCACAAGGTACAAGCTACAGCTCTCCTGCTTTCATTCCTCCTGTTCATAGTCTTTATTATTATGTTTAACAGAATGAGGGAACATTACAGTTTCCTACTGAACAAAGAGATTTACAACAAAAATAGAAAACTGAGCTGGAATCAACATGCTGGAATTTATAGGGAGCTGCAGGAGACAAGAACACAAGAACATCTGGGGAAAAGTAAGGTATGATATTTAATGCCAAGGGAGTACTCTCTCAAAAATCCTTAAAATGTCTCCTTTTTGCTGTTTCACAGTACCCAGCAGTCAAAGACCTTCTGCTGTAAAATATTTCATAAGTATGTCAAGAAGCTCTACACGGATACAAGGGATTTTATTATAAGCCAACAAGATCCCAAAATATGCCATTTCTCTCATAGGAATGATTATTTTACTAGCTTATAACTTTTTAATTTAGACCAATAAAATGTGTAAAACCAAGATTCATCGTGGTGTTGCCAGTTCTCAAAATGTTATTACAAATATTTTTATATCGGCTTTCACACAACCCATGTAACTCTAAAACAACTGTATGCCTAAAAAAAGAGCATATCTGTACTTCTTATCAGAGATGAAGTTCAAAGTTCAAAAATACATATCTGAAGTCTTCAACCTATGGACAAGGTTTTTAAAAATATCAAAAATAATGAAAACTTTATATATTCTGATGCCTCCGAATTTTACACGAGTACCTAAAAGCACACGATAACATTGTTAGAAATTACTGAATTAATTTTACTATCCCATTCTGATTCTGAAAGGTGACATATTTAGCGTTCTCTAAATAACTGGGACCAGACATAGATGACAAAATGTGGTGCTTCTTTATATAAGAGAACCTAATTTTGTTATAAGGCCTAAGGAGCGATATAGTAAGCCAAGCAAAAGCTGGAAAAAAAAGACAAAGATTGTGCATGTGCACACCAAGCTATTAAGAGTTGTCCTCAGTGCCAACTACTGCACCCCAGTTTACGATGTAGGATGTCTACAGAAAGCTGGCATCAAATCAAAGACCATGGCTGCACAGTTAAGAATCTGAACATGAGTTCTATACCAAGTTTTAAGAAGGTTACATCATTTTGTCAGTCTTGACATTATCATAACGACTTGGAATTCTTTATGAATGATGCTAAAGACCTCTGTACAGGACAATACTAACATAAAAGCACAAGACAGATGCAAAAGATAAGCACTTTTTGCCAAAGCAAAAGTCTCTCACCTCCTCCCTTTCCCAGCAGGTGTCCATTTGAATGCCAGTACCAAGGGAGGCACGGGATAAAAGAAAGCAAGAACACTGATGGCGCTTCCCAGAACTGATGACTTCCATGAAGTCTCAGTTCCTGGGATGGGGTGGCAACACCTTCAACACAACTTGCAATGAACACAGAATCCCCAGCTGAAATGTGACTTCAGAAACTTAAGTAGGAGGGACGAAACAGTGGAGAAACACTCAGCCGCACAGTTCAAACTAAAATTCTGTTTTATTTTATTCACAGCATCATGCTTCTACCTAATACATGATGTTAAGTCTCTATGAATAAATCTATTTTAATGTTAATATTAAGCGTATTTAGTGTTGAGGTCAAGCTGAATGAGAGAGGAGCGGACACATTTATCACAACTACTCAAACAAAGCAGCATGCGGAGGCAGCACCAGGCATGCTCAGGGACAACGGGACAGGCACAGCACAAACCACCTCTTACAGGGAACAAATGACTGAGACAGAGATAACTACACCTCAAAATATCATATACAGGAACCAAAAGGAAGTCAAAAGAGCAGTTATTAAATTGGAAGACAGACAACTTTTGGCAGCAGCAATTTATTCACCTTGATCCTGCAAGTGATTATTGTTCCTTGCCTTTGTAAATGCAGTTTTCATGTTACCTAGAAATAATTCTTGTAGTTATCCAATGATTTTCCAGTATCCAGCAAGACATACTTAGGCTTGCTTAAATTTCAGTCTATAATTTTCTGTGGTTACTGTGATTTCTTAACTAGTTTTGCTTCTTTAAGATAGCAGGCATTTTAAAAGTCTGGGCTCAGATCTTCTCCACTGGATAGCAGAACATACATAATGTTTAATGAAATAGAGTAACAATATACTCCAGTAAGCACATAATATTTTAACTATATGCTATGTGACCAGGCTTCCAGGTGGAACCATCATGTCTATGCCCACCTACTTAAAGCTCCCATATTTCAATGCTGAACAACAACATTTCATCAATTTATTTATGTTCTTAAGTCAGTCTCTCATATGAAAAGGCATAGTTTACAACTGAGCAAACAGAATGTACAATACCCAAATAAAAATCAGCCTTCAATTTCAAAAAGAACATGACTGGCAGATGACCAATTTACCATTATAACATCAGAACCAAGGTTATACCTAACCTTAAGGACCAAGCCTTCAAGAAGAATAAATGACATCTAAGAAAACCAGGAGTGTTTTTTTTTCCTTGAGGACACTGAGAGGAATGCTGGCAATGGTTCTATGCTTACATAATAAAAGAATCAGTTAAAAACAGTGGCAATGAAAAAAACCACAAGAGCCAGCAAATAACATCCCTCTAGAGCAGATCAAACTCAGCAGCTGAACAGAAGGTAGTGGAGGACAAATTGATTTGAGAATAAGTCATGAGGTCCAGAGATAGCTGCTAATGAATGATGTCTCTTAAGAGACAGAATATTTATTTCCTGTTGGAGGATTCAAAGAGTCTGCTTTCTCCATCCATGTTAGACATTAGCATGCTGTTAATTGGCTGAAATAGTCTGTCATTGTTATTTTTAGTAAAGAAGAATAGTAGCCACTTTCTTTGAGCTTCATGTAAACACATAACCCTACACAGAAAAGGGGAGAGGGATGGGAAGGGCAGGACCAAGACTCTGCCACATGCTCTCTTTACTGCTGCCATCCTGTTTTCACAGGGGAGTGCAGTATTCATCTGCGGCTGTGTACATTTCCTTTCTTCTCTCTTCTCTTTGGTGCTCATGCTGACACACAGAGAGATTCCACTAGAAATGGCAGCACTGTTAATTATCAAAGGACACCCTGGGCTGAAATTGTGCTGGTACATACTGTGTCCCGCACCTCCCTGAGCTGCAGTGCTATGCTCTACAATTAAAGCTTACATGGCTTCTAGCCTTTAGAGGTTTTCAAAACAATTTTCCGAATGCTAAAGGTTACTTAACTAGCCACTAGAATTTTTCATGGCGTGTAATCCACAGGTATTTTCACACTCGGAGAAACACCTTTTTGCTTGAGAGCAGAGGAATTTTCTCCTTTGAAGCGCCGATAGAATGTCTGCTTTCATGGTGAGTGAGTGAGTGAGTGAGTGAGTGAGTGAGTATACCAAGAAAGGCATCCCAGGTGGCATTTTAGTTCCCTCTCAACCACAGAGGAATACAGAAGAACTTCAAAGAACCCAAAAGGAAATGGGAAAGCTAAGTAAAAACAAATGCAGATGAGGATAATTATTATATTAAAAATAAAGTATGTAAACTTTACATTTTTCAGTTGAATAACAGTCCACATGTATACTCATACTGTGAACAGCATCAAGCCATTAAAGCCGCTGTCATAAATTACCTAGCAGAGGACCTCAGAGGCCTCCAGGCAAAGAGCAACATCATTAGTCAGCAGCATCTCAAACACCACATAAAGCCTGATGAAGGTGTGGATGCACTTCCTTGTTGTCACTCAACAATTATTTGGGCTTCAGTAGCAAACTCCCAATCAAGTTAAAAGATGCTGCTTGGGCCATTCCCTGCAGATCCTGACACCAATCTATCTGTATTCACTGAGGGCAGCAACCATACAGAAACCTTTGACACTTTCGGCAGTAGGTGTGGAGGTTCTGCCCATGCTAATAAACCAGAAGGGCCAAGACATATGCCCAGGTGCTGAATCTGTGAATACAAAAACACAGTACCTGCTTGTGCTGCCCTGACATTAAGTGTCTGAGTGAGGAAACTTGCAGGTCTGAGGTTTAGGAGGAAAAACTGGGAGGGAAGATAAAAAGCAGAAACAAATAGAGAAATGTAGTTTTCCCCTACATATATCCAGCCTTCAAAAAAAATGTCTATGGGAAATACAGATCTGCACTTATCCCACTCTCGTTACACCTTCACAGAAAGGTGGAGTCACGAGCGGGCAGCTGAGAGGTTACAAGGCAGTCCCATGTGGCTGTGCATGGCTAGGTTTAAATCAAACAGATACTGGACAAACATCTTAACAAGCCTAATAAAGCCTTTGATGAACCTAGAAAAGCGCAGAAAATGGAGCTTAGTCTTTCAGTGAGCATGAGCAGAAATGGGTGACAGATGGGCTTCTAAAGAGCTAAGGGAGAGGACACCAGAACTGGTAACAAACACACTAAATGTCAAACACCCCTCTCTGGTATTCATAGGGACTGGTCTAACTGTATTAAAGGGTAATACTCTCACATCATTCTCACAAATACACTCAGAAAGCTCTCAGAAGTCTTCAGCACCCACACAGTGAGTGGAGCATTTTGGAAAGTGGCAAAAGTCAGAGAGACTAATAATCTGAGGGCAACAGTTAGAGAAACAACAGGTCAACACCACAAAATGAAGAAAATCCAGGTATTTTAATAGTCTCACATACTCTAGAGAACTGTAACAACCAGCACCCTACCCAGACTTCTTATGGTCAGAATTTCTGGCAATGCAGCAACTGGGTGAAATCCTTCCCACAGCCCACCTGTGCACAGTATCAGGAATATGCTCAGAATGAGCCTGCAGCCTGACCTCATCTTCAGCAGAAGCACGAGCACCTCCTGTCAGTGTGGGAAGTCAAACTGAATAATGCTAGCCTGCCCTCCCCTTGGAAAGATGCAGATGAGGCAACCAGGACAGATCTCCTGCACACCCTCAAGACCTGAGAGACAGCTGGAATGTCAAGGAGAACAGCTGATAGTTTTCTCTATGGACTAACTGTATAGGGCCTTCATGGAATAGAGAAGATGTTGCACATTTCTGCTCAGGCACGCCATCCTTTGACCATCTCCAGAGACTGAAAAACTCATGTACATGTATTTCTGAGGCACTCTGAGTTCCAAACCAAGTTACTTGAGGCTCACACTCAGGCACAGACCTCAGCCCTTTGATGATGAGATTCCTCCTATGGGATCCTCAGGCCAAATAGGATTTGCCAGGCATCACTATCTAACTGGGGAAGGAACTGGAGGAGTATTGTCCTGTGGCCTGATATTGCCACCATAGCAAAAGTTTCCTGTATTTTGAGAAACGGCAGCCGGCCTGCTGAAAAGATACAAAGTGGGAGAGCACAGAGAGGGGAGACATACTTAGTGTTAGATGATGTGTGACATGAGGCATCACAGAGGTTAGGTGGGAAGTGTATTGTCAGAAAAGGAAAGGAAAACACAGACTAGGATCTTTTCACAGACAAAAGAGCTCTCACAAATTGAGCGTTAATAGTTTCTCCAGTGATCCCAAGGATTTGCAGTAATATAATTTTTGATTCAAGTGTTCACCTTGGGACCCAGATGCTTGGAAAGAGACTGAGTCATTTGCAGAGATTCAGGTTTTGCACCTTTGTGACATCCTTTATAAAGCAAACAACTGTAAAAGTAAATGAAAAAGGCACAAGAGACACAAGAAGTTAACAGCAATGACTGCCAACACCATGATGAAAACTTCAACCACACAGGACACATGGAAAGACCCTGAAATGAACACAGTTATCATCTGAGAAGAAAATAAATTGTTGACAAGGGGTCAGATTTGTAACTATATGAAAATATGCACCCTACAACACTAAAAAGTTACAGACCACCTACTGAACAGTCAGACAAATGCTACTTAAATACATACTGAGTTTCAGACATAGGAATAGGGTGCCAGAACACCCTTTCTCTTGGCAAGAAACAGTCTCTCTAGTATCCACTCTGCTGGGATGTGCTGCAACTAGCTGTAAGGCACCCATGAGGTATAGCAAAATCCATCCACAACTAGGGCACTTTCATGAAAAGTGTGTCTGAAAAAGGACACAGAAGTCGAGATACATGATGAGCTGGATCATACAGCCATTGTTCATTATGCCCAATACCATAATATCTGATGTTTTGTTATACACCAAGATAGTAAAAAAAGTCTATCTGGCCACCAAAAAAAAAAAAAAAAAAGTGTGGAAGAGTGGAAATACACATTATGAACATAGAAGTCAAAGAAAAGCATAAGCTCCTGGGACTGCATCAGTCCTGCTGCCTACCTCCATGCCATGACCTGGCAGAGTTAGTAACTTAAGTTGCCTACGATTTCAACCATTGTTTAGACTGTTCAAATTGCCATCTGGAGCAGGCTGCCTGAAGAGAGCCTGGGGATCACTTGTAGCCTTGATCCTGATAAAATACAGACATGACATAGGAACTGGATGCCCCTCACAGCTTTGCAGGAGTACAGAACTTCACTAGTCTAAGAACCAAAGAAAGATGAAACATCTAATAGGAGATCCCTGACAGGTATCTGGAGCCAAGATTCTATCACAGTTACAGAGACTAGCAAGAATATTGTCAATCACTTGTGTCTCAGCAGTCTTCCAATGTGTACAGGGAGCTGACCTGAAACAGGCAAAATCTGCTCCAACAGTGTGATTTACAGGATGAAAGTCCAATGATGCAAATGAACAGACTCACTTCTTCACTCAAGTAAAGGTCTAAAGACCCTGGACACTGAATTGCCGAGATTCATCCTTCCGGAGTACAGCACCGGGGATGAGGAGTTAATAGGGATGCAGAGAAAGTCGCCACTCCCTGGAGCCTGCTGTTTCTTTCCAAGTCCTCCTGGTGGCAGAAGAAGAGTAGGCTGGAGCAGAATGTCTGGCTGTAAAGTTACCTTAATGATGACATGGTCATGCAAAACATGCATGCATTCAGGCTTTCTCATGCTTCTCCTCTTTATTAAGGGGAAGCCTAATACACAAGGTGTTTCAAAAAGATGGACCCAATTTCAAAGGGATAGTGATTTCAAATCAGTTTCACTTTTTTGAAACACCCTGTAGGCCATGACCACTTCAAGAGGTTGTTGAAGAACAGTCATCACAGTCTCCTGTACTCCATCCATACAGGAGTAAGATAGGTGATCCAGATATGATCAATCATCAGCCAGCATTGTAAAGGTGTGAATATCCTACACACACTCATGGGTGAGAAAGATTTGATCTTGAAAAGGCAAATATAGGCCCAGAGGGCGAGAAGAACGACAAATCACTGTTGCATCATTAGAAGGCTTTTTCCCTCTGTAATGCAAATTGCTTCTGAAGAGATTTCTGTATCAACCAGACAGACACAAACTTAACCAGTGATAACTCAAGTTAGTCTTTATAAAGGACATATATACAAATTTGAAACAAATTTCTCAAGCAGAATTAGATAATATACAGATATGCTTACCATGTGGATGCAGCCAAAGGACACTACAAAATGCCACAACAGGGAATATATCTAGTCACTTCAGAGTAGCAAGATTTTCTATGCAGAATTTTTATTTCAGATATGAACTGAACATCAAATCAGACAAGCATATGCCTTTAACTTCACAGTTTATTACATTACTATTTGCCTCTGCAATTCCTTTTTTAATATAAACATTTGTCACATGCTTTCATTTTTAAAATTCAATTACATAACTAGTGTTTGATGACACGGCCTAAGAGGAAGCTCTCACATGAAACCATAAAATCTTTCTTGTTCAAAATGAAATCAGCAGAAAACTTTGAAGTAAATTACTGAATTTAAAGCCATAGATAAGAAAACTGTAGAATTTCCTCTCATAAAAGCAAAACCACCAAAGTTTTAGGACACAGAATTGAAACCTGCAGAGCAGCATACTCTTAGCAATGTCAATCTGCATTTAGTTCAAGAAAGAGTAATGCTGGCTCATTATTGTTGATGTTATCATGTTAGGAAACAGTGCTAGTTAAAGATAATAGTCTCTCAACCATGGTAGTAAAGATACAGCTAAATTAGAACACATAAATAATTCATCACAAAAGGCCTGATTTCGCATTATTTCTGTACTACTTTTAAATTGCAGGTTACTCTATGGATAGCGGAGATTTTTATTTGAAGATCCTCATGATTTCTGGAACTTTCTTGGGAAGTATGTTATTGCCTTGGTATTAAGAATTGAGCAATCTGCAGTTCTGGTTCGCTTCTCCATGCCCTCAAAACAGATCACAATAAGAGGAAAACACATATCTCATATTTTTAATCCGCAAGACTGTTATCCCATCCTGTAAAACCTTCTCTCAAATATAAAAAATGCTTTTTTAAGTTACTGAAGTTTGAAAAGACAAAATTTTTCCAGAAGAAAATAAGTGGACTCACTTAAAGAATTAACATTTTTTTGGTTAATCACTCAATAAGTTTTAAAAGTTTAAAGTTTACTGCACTTCATAATCAAAATGTATATACAGAATATTTAACTGCTAAACATTTTAAATTATTTAAAATAATTGTCCTCATCAGCATATAGCTTCATAATTTTGCTAAAGGTATTTCAACAAAGTTTTATCTGTACTGCATGGTAAGAAAACGTCATTTTATTTCACACACAGGCACAAAAAGGAGGTTTACAGGGGGGGCAAAGTCATCATTTTGCATTCCTAAATACAAGATGGTATTCCTAAAGCTCCTAAATAGACTTTTTGTCCATAAATAAGAAACCTAAACTTTAAAACATTGTTTAAAATTTCAGTCTGTACAAAAAATGCTTCTGCATCCAGCCTAGACCTCTTTTGTCTTTGTTTCAGTCCTCCTTTGGGCCAAAGAGGTGCAGAAGTCACTGAGGAATGTCTTCACACCCCTTTGCCCCAGGAAAGCACAATTCCCCTGCTCGGGCTTCTCTCCAGATGCTCCAAGCCCTACCTCTGCCCGCACCAGCAGAGAGGACACAAGTGCAGGAGGGAGGCAGAAATCCCTTCAGGAGAGGTCCCTGCAATCACCCCATGCAGACGGTGCTGCCAACGCCTCCCAAACCCATGGACTGCACCACCTCTCAAGTGCCTTCTCCTGCCGTGGTGGCTGTGGCCACGAGCCAGACAGGCCACCCTGGCCACAGGCTGCCCTCTCAGCCATGCCCAGCCCAGCCCAGCCCAGCCATGAGCTCGGCCCCAGGATGGGCTTTCCAGTGCCCAGGTGCACCTGCTGGGGTGGCCACCAATATCATCAAAGTATGAGCTGTTTTGTTATACAATTTGAAGTCTAGTAATACACAAAGATAGCTTATATATGAGATTACTGGAAAGAAAGAGTTCACATGCTGAAAGTCATGAAAAGCGTTGGGAACAAGCAGTCCATATGTGTTTTGGTAGGAATGTTATATATCAAAAACTTGTTTCTAGCAAAACAGGAGAGACTTGTAAAGAAGTTTACCTTATACAGTCTTTGAACTACAGAAGAAGTAATTTAAGATTATCTTATAATTCAGTGCCACAGATATACAGAAACAGAAATATAAAATAGTCAAATCATGTCTCAAACTGTTTAAAATAAAAACTTTTATGGATAGAATATACCATATGCAGTATTGAGCCATCTCTAAGTAATGTTGGTCAAGTTCAATTAAGTAGAACACCTAATTTCAGTGAACTGCGATCATCATTGTTTCAAATTAGCATAAGTACAATATTAATTAGGCATTCTTAGAAAGCAAGATGAATTAGGTGTGAAGGAGGAGATGAAATATCCATGATTAAAAAAACTCCCTACAAATCTCCTGCAGTACTGTTATTATAGACTAATTATTTTTCTTAATTTGACATGCTAAAGGTTACTTCCTATCATATGTGTACGACACTATACAATTTTTAGACTGATATATCATGCTATGACAACACCATCACATTAGGCAACTAAGCATGTCTCCTTTGCCACCCGCCACTTCTGTCAGCTACCCTGAGCAGTTCACTAAATCTTCCAGTAGAAAACTATAAAATGCCATCATTTACGTTGAAGTGATATGCTTTTTAACCAAGATCTGATAAACAAGCTCTGAAGCACTCCATTAAAGCTGTCCAGAAGTTCTGCAACTGCTTCACTTGAATCAAAGTGTATGAGTCCGTCATTCATTGAAAAGAAGCAATTCAATGAGCTTAGACCTATATTTAATATTCATGTAATATTGTGCATATCTCTACCATACAATTTTTAACATCCCAAAAGTTTTATAACAGTAACGCTAGACATCTTTGTTAAATGGATATCTGCAAACCGTGACCTTCAAGCGGGACAACAGCTCTGGTTTTGCTTAAGTTTGTGTCAAATGTAAGCAGGAACTGAGATGCATCTAAAGTAACAGGGAAAGGTATAGAGGTTTTTGTTATATTCTTTTATCAATTCAATTAACTATGGAAAGAAAAGCCACAGCATTAAACAAGCAAACTTCTCTTTATACTTCTTCCATTTTAGAGAAGGCTGCTTCCCTTTCTGTCTATATTTTCTCCTCTTTTGGGTTGTCTGTGCTTCTAAATGCACCATATAATGTTTGTCAATCTAATCTAATTTTGGTTCTCTTTAATCTCCTTCCGCCACAGCCCCATAGTCCTTGAGAGACCCTTACCGTGACAACCACAGCCAGAAATCAATTATTTTAGAACTGCACGAGAGTTTGGGTCCTTCTCTTCTCCAAGTGTTACAGAGGATACTCCATCACTAGAAGTTATCCTTCCCTTTACTCCCTGCACCATTGAGATCAGCTGTTTTTCTAAGAGGTATGATTTACTCCAAACTTTATTGGCCTTAAAGCAGAAACGGAGGAAGATCTTGCCTCAAAGGAAGTCACACCCAAAGACTACAGTAGTTCTTTACAGGCTTAAAAGCTGTTTAAGTAGGAGAACAATAGATCAAACTTCTTTTAATCCCTTACGCCCTCATGACATGCTCATAGGCAAGAAGCACTTGCCAGGGACTAAGACCCTGCTCTACTCAGTGCTGTATAAACACAACATATAGGTAATCCCTCCATGTGAAAGCTAAAAATCCAAACATATGACACAAGACAAAACAGGTGGATTGAGAGGGAGAGTGCAAGGAAACAAGGGAACAATACGGGTCAGCAGGAAAGGCAAGAGCACTCCCATCCGCAGCCCATCCATTGTCACATTTTCTGTAAGGAACACAGCAAGTGACAGTTTTAATGAGGGGTCTAAAGTCGAACAAGTTTAGAGCAAAATAATTTTTAGTAGTGAGGATAATTACCAGTAGAGCAAGTTACCAAGGGCTGTCATGGGCTCTCCATCACTGAGAGTATTTCAAAACAGTGTTGATTTTTTTTCCCAAAAAATCTATGTTCTACTTCAAACAGAAATTAATTCAAGAAGTTCTATAGCTACCATTATGCTGAAGATCACAACAGTCCCTTTCTGGCTTTACAGACTGTGTTTTTCAAGTAACTCTTGCCCCTTTAAAAAGATGTATCATAATCTCATGTTAAACAAAATTATTAAGATCAGCTTATGGAGTCCCACAAAACCAATAAAATTATTTGTAAGACATATCAGCTAACAGACCACCCCAGCACTCTTTTGCACTTTTTTTTTTCTTCCTCTGTCATGCAATAAGTAAAAATATAGAGAAGCTGACTTCACTAAGCGCCCATGCCTACCATACATGTAGGTGTTTTACACAATTGAATGAATTGTCAAGTTCTCCAAAGAGGATCATAAAAATATTACAAGAAAAAAAATGACAGTATCACACTCATGCTACACAACTTATTTTGCTTTAGACAAATAAAATGAAACAGAGAGAAAGAGAACCAGATCAAGAATGTTAAAGAAGGATGAAATCTCCAAAGCATCCACTCAGAAAAGATGGAGACTACTTGCTAGCAGGTTAAAAGAGCATGTATGTCTAACAGGAAGGAGCATGAAGAGAAGACTTGTATTGTCTGTGTTAAAACATTACTCAGGTTTTGAGGCTGGCAAGGAGCTTTAGGCAGTACTCAGCCTGTCACAGAATAGCTGAGGTGGGCAGGGACCTCAGAAGGTCCCCAGTCCCTTCTTGCTCATAGCAGATCCAACTACGAGATCAAATCAGGTCACTGTGAACTGTCACAGGGTCAAGAATTTAACACTCAATTAGGAAACAAGGACTTATCATCCCTGATAGGATGACCACAGTAACCACTTAAAGCATACAAGCAAGTAGGTTTATAAGGGAGCTAAAATTTTATCATCTACTCATTAATACATTTTTAAAAATCGTGTTTGTGAGCCTCCTAAAGCTGCCATGCAGGGAAGGTTTTAAGCAGCAAAGTATTCTTTTCAAATGCTACTATATATACAACTGCACACAAGTTCCTTTTAAGAGCAAGCTCACACTGCTGGATACCTTCCAAAATTACATAGAACAGTATGGCTTTGAGCAGTTCAGTGCCTATGTTTCCAATAGCAAAATTTTGAACTAATCAGCCATGGTTGGCATTAATGAAATCCCTGGAATATAGAAAGACTGATGAGTAAAAAAGTCTGTATAATAATGTTTTGTGTGATAGATGTTTACTGAAGGGGTTTAGCTAACTTTAAAAACATTCATTCTGATAAACATGCTAAGGAATGAATAATGGACAAGGTAATAATGTAAGAGGAAAGTCAAGTCTTGGTCAGACAGTTAACGAGACAATGGAAAGTGCCCTACTACTGCATCTGCATAAACTCCCTATGTTACTGGGAATATAAATCCCCTAACAAGGTGCCATAATACAAGGATAACAAATCAGCATTCTGAAGTGTCCTCTATAGGTCAAAACGGATATTGTCTTGGACTACTTTTTTAAAGTTACTTCTTCCATTTTCACTGACATGGACCTAATATATAATAACACAATTAGAGTTGTGAAAGTTGACCAACCTTTGTAATGCTCTTCCAAAAACATTTTTTAGTATATTTAATAAATACATGTATTTACTTTGCGAGTAGAAATATACTCTAGTAAGAGCTTTTACCTTCATGTTTGCAGAGACTGCACTCAGATCATTCCACATATTTGGCACATGAGTATGCACAACCGAGCATGTTTAGTTCATTCCAGTTTTTAAAACTCTTGAGATGGATTTCTTCAAGGACTGAGGACAACAAAGGAATGGGCCAAACTAATATATACATGGACTACACATATGGAAAATCTGGAAGAGTCAGCTTTTCATCTTTTGAGCAATAAATCACAAGTAACAAATATATTTGGGGGTAATAAACCATAAGCATATTATTTATATCATCCATGATGCCTAGCAGTAATGTACAACTATCTATTGTGAAGTAGGTGTGATCAGTCCTTCACCTAAGCAAGGCTCCATCATTGTCACACAAAGAAACACATCGACTCTGGATGCCTTTCCAACTTTGCGAAGTTTAGTGAAGTTTGGACAGGATTCCAGGTAATGCCTGATCAAATGGCATCAATAAAGACATGACAGTGAGACACTGATATACCTTGATCCAGAACTCAGACAAGAATTTGCTTTGTAAATACCACATGACGCTGGCTCAATTAGCAATTTTAAGACTTTGCATGGAAGTAGGTGCACCCTTTTATTTGCCAGCTACTGGGATAGTCTTGGGAACCATCTAAAAGAGAATTATTACATCCATACAAAAGCAGGACCACTTTTGATGTTGACACAATGAAGGGGCCTCTATCTTAAGAGTATGGGACTTTGGAGGAGGGGAAAGAAAGACTTAAAATCATTTCCAGAGTAAAGAAAGTATTAGAAACCAAGTTTTTAAAACCCTGAAGGTATAATATACTGAGAATATATATGTATCCGCTAATCTCGTAGAAAAGTAATCTTGAGACAAAGAATAGTAACTTCTGAATGTAACTATCTAAACATAAGAAAACACATTTTTTGCTGTGAGGTGGCTGAACAGTGCAATAGGTTGCCCAGATAGGCTGTGGACTCTCCATCCCTGGAGATATTCAAAATCCAACCGGACAAGGTCCAGGACAACCTGCTCTAACCTGCTCGAGAAAAGCAGTTGGACTAGGCAATCTTCAGAATTCTCTTCTAATCTCAACTATTCTGTGATTTTGCGAACTTCATGGAAGAATACAAAAGTGAATAGTCACTAAAAGCTTTAAGATATACATCTTCGTACCAGACCTGCATCCGTTTGTGGATCTGACTCCTTAGTATCTTAACCAGATGTTCAAGTAAGCTACGGAATTGAAATGTGGGTTGATATTATTGGTACACAGACCAGGATGAAACCTGGAGAACTCTTTGAGTGATTCAACTAAGAAACTCCAGACTGTGTGGAACAGAAGTCTGCATCAGGTGGACAGATGAGAACGGCAGACTGTGAATATGGTGCTCTTCTCCAGTATCCACAGGAGAGGCTTTTGCTACTGATGAGAGTCATCCGGCTTTCAAAAGGTAAAGTAGTGAGACTCTCACTGACTTTAGGAAACAGAGAAAAGCTATGTATCATCCTACCTAGCCAAAGGAATTGCAATAAATGCAACAAATACCTTCCAGAAGAGGCATGAAAGGTCTGAACCTTTTGATAATGTCTGAATTAAACCTCTGAAAAAAAAAAAACAAGCTTCTCCCAGGGATGTCAGACAGAAGTCTCCTGCTCATGATGCCTCAGGGTGAAGTGGCTCAGTTCAGTTGGCAATACGATCAGGACACCCAGAGGTGGCACCAACACCTTGTTCCATTACCTTGTACATCACTGTACCATTTACAGAACTTAACTGCTTCGCAGAAAAAGAGAATTAGAACTCACACTAGCTTGCCAGGTGTTACAGTACATCTGACAGAGTTTCTCACTTGCATATGAATGTGACGACCATGAAGAATGGCAACTGAACTTCTATGCATGCCCAGCTTATTTCAATGGCACAGCCTAGTATGATGCATTATACTGCTGCCATATATTCCCAGGAGAGCCTACCAGGACTTTGCAAGGGAGAAATACAGTCCAGCAACCTAATATTGCATGACCAGAAGTGCAACCTTAACAGTTGTCAGGTTATGAGTATATTCAGTACACTGCACATGAGTTCAGTCTCTGAAGTAGATTGATTTTGAAGTCAGTTTTATCAGAATCTCATAAGCAGGAAACATGAAGGAACTTCCTTTTAAAATTAGCAAAGCCCTAGGTAAAAAACAATCTCTGAAAAACCTTTGGGTTGAGGTCTTAGAGCCTCTGAGCTCTAGAAGGTCAGACGAGAAAAATGATCTGTCATTTTTTCCTAAGACTTCATTGCAGGGATACAAACAAGTCTGTTTTAAAGAAGGAAGCCATCTGGCTATCAAGCACAGAAGGTGGCTTCTCAACTGACATGCTTTGGGATTGTATACATATAAATATATCCCAGAAAAAGAGAGGACAAGAAAATAAAATTAATAAGTGCATGTCTGGATATCCTCTTCTCTTAAGTCTCCTGGATCTCCTCACATCAAGAAAAGATATCTTCTAAGTGGGAGATGACAGTGGTGGCGTGGCCTCAGATGGGGAGCTGACAGCCTTTTGCCTTCAGACTTTTTTGTCTACTAACAGTGGGAAAACTTATTCAAAAGTTTTTCTAACCCTGATGTGGTGTTCCCACAGCAGTTACTTCAAACATCTCCTGTTGTGTTCAATTTTGAGTACCTTAAAGTACTGACAAACTTAAAAAATAAAATAGTCAGGAAGGTAAGTTATAAAATAAGGGACTAGAAATGAAGGTTTGAATGGATGAAATAAATGTAAAGATATGTTACACAATAAACTGTCAAGAATATGGTGATAATCTCCTTATCTTCGCAGTTGCACAGAAAATACCAAAGGGAAAAAAAAAAGCTACTTAGGGTGGTTAAAGCTTGTAACTGACTACAGCAGGATTAATCAGAGGAGAATTTAAAGGTGCTACTCCCATAAATACAAGACAACAATACAAGGAAAAACAAGTTTTAAAAGTACCAGGATATTATTGTAAAAAACACTGAAGAAGACCCTTTATCTAAAAACATACTGAGGAATCTACCCAAGAATTAAACATGTTTTGGAACTGAAACAAACAAACAAAAAAATTAAAAGCTCCTTTCTGATTCCATCTACAAGTTTTTACAGTACTGAGCAACAAGCAAGCAAGGTTTTACAGATCTACTCAGGCAAATAAATGGGCATAGGATTGGTACAAACAATCTGAGTCACCATGTATAATCTTCTGCTATTTAAAGCAACTGTACCATGCCAATTTCACTGATAAGACTCCCTCTTCAAAATCTCCTGTCTCCTCCACACTACTTGAATGCTTGGTATAATAACTGTCTTGAATGCTCTGTCTTCCAGTGCAAATTTATCCAGGGCTAGTTTACACTCATTTGTACTTGTTCTAACAATGTCCCTAAGCTTAAACAGCTCTTCTCCCTCCCTGATGCCTTTGCTGCCTTTCCCTAACACACTTAGAAATATGAAAGAGAAATCATATCCTCTCTCAGTTTTTGTTTCATTAAGCCAAACATGTCACACTTTCTTAGTTTCATCTTTCAAGATAAGCTTTCCATTTCCTGATCACCCTCGCAGCCCATCTCTGTTGCTGTTCCAATATGAATTCATTTTTCCTGGGGAAAAAAAAGAAAAGTGTTAGGGCTATGGCCTGTTTGTCTCTCCCAGCTGATGCCTGCCCTCAATACTCTTTTGTGTTGCATCCCCAGAGTTACAGTTCAGGTTTGGGTAGTGTCTGCTTCACACCACAGTTACAAAAACAAACAAAAAAAGGCAGATTACATAATATTATTTCAGACATGATAACAAACTACTGTTTACAAACACTGACTTTGGGAAACAAGCACACAGTGCTTATTTGTATCATATGCCTAAATACGAAGCAATCTTTCACAGCCAAGTGACCATCAAGAAAACAAAGCCTGCTTCTTAGTATTACAATAAAATATATTCATTCTAGTCACCCACACATTTTTATCTCTAAGGATGATGTAAACTGAATTTTCTGACTCTGTGTATATATATATATATATATATACACATTCAGAGAAACAGATTTAGCACAGGTTGTTTACCTCAGTTACCTAAAGCATATCTGAAATAACAAGCAGATCTGAACTGAAACTCACATCAACTTGATTTACAATTAATTACTTTCAAAGTGACCAAAGGAAGAGTTTGAAGTGTTAGTGAGCAGTAGCCATCTTCACTGCACACACCTCACTACAGACCAAGCTCTCCAGCTAAAACATGTTAGGAAATGAAGGGAGTGCACATATATTTAGCTTTGCTCATCCCCTTCTCCTCTGGGAAGTTTCTCCTTAATATCCCAGCTATTCTACATGAAGGAAGACACAGCAAACCCCCAAAGGTGAGGCAAGTGTATTACATTAATGTCAGCATGTTACACTGACAGTGTAAAGAGAAGTATTCTGTCTGCAGTGTGAAGCTTGGGGAATTCAGGCATCTAACTTCAACACTTCCCTTCCTGGTGTCACCTACTACCAACAACCATATCAGCAACTCTTGACTCAGTAGACAGATATGTATATTGTACAAAAGCAATACCATCCGCATACAAACCTGCACAAAACCTTCATTTACACAATTTCAACCCCGATCAGTTTCAACTGATCACTCAAGAGTGACTTAGTTGCTTAAAAAGTGATGGTATCATTACTTGAAATAATAAACATTCTGTAAGTAACTACTAAAATGAATTACATGTCCAAAAGACGGGACTCCTGAATATAAATGATGTCTTAACATGCAAGACATGCAACAAGTATCACATCTCATACTTGAATATACATTAGTATTACTAAATATTACTCTTGCCCAAACCAAGGTATTCATTATGACAAAATATTTAGGTTTTGTCATGAAACAGACTTTTAGAAGACAATGTTATGCCTTCGATATAGTTACATTAAAAAAAAAATCAAAACCAAATGAACCTCTGCCACACACACACTCAAGAGTCAAGAAGATACTCGTCCATTAGCCTGACAATGAACAGACACGTAACAAAATCAAGTTGTTCATCTCAGTACAGGTAATGTCTTCCACCTTACTGCTGGTAATGAATGAACCTGCTGTAGCAGTTTTAAGTGATTAACAGATCAGATAGTAACTCATTCATTTATTTCCAGATTTTCTACCTAGAAGGTGCTCCACGAAGAGAAATATCTCACAAAAAAAACCTTGTTTCATTCTGAAATCTTTTTAACTGCCTGTTCAACACATACCATACACCACAGTCTACCTGAATTACTATCATGTTACACTCCAAAGAGGTTATTTCAGTCACATCTTAGTACACTTGGTTTTTTTTTTAAACTTGTGAGAGACAAAATACCTTTACTTAAATTATGTTCTTCTTAATGAGTCCATAACTAGCATATTTCAGCTTTCAGCATGACAACCTTCATCAGCTAAACATGAAAACAGGGCCCAGAAATTCTAATTCATAGCACAACAATTACAGCATGTATGATTCACCCCACACCATGGAAAGTTATTTTTATCACTGTAAATACAATAGTTTAAATATAAAACAACAAAATAGCTTTTAGATTATTGTTTTCCAAAAAATGCAAAGAACAAAATTAACTCACCATTAATGCTTTGGAACTAATAAGTCTAATTTTCAAGTGTATTGAAGCAAATGGATACTTTTGTACTGATGTGAGTAATTAAAGTACAAGAGCTTCACAGACTCAGAGATGTAACACAGCCCTTTTATCAAACGCAGTCATTCTATCTCAGCCTGACAGTTAACAGCATATGATCTAGTAAACAAATACTTTCACACAGTACAAAAGTGCCATTAAAGGCCAGAACTGTCAACACAAATTCCATTCTTACAAGAGAAAAAAAATATATAAACTGTTGATCACCTCTGGTTGCCTTAACTAGCATGGAGGTTGTCATGGAAACATTTCTGCGAAGTTCACAGTGATGAAACACAAACACTTCCAGTTTAATTGCTATTAGGTTTAGCATACCAGAGTTTATTTATACTCAAAGAGCATTATGATAAAATGCAGTATAAAGTAAAGCTAGTAATGATCTGGCATAACAAAGCCAACAGATTAAAAAAAAAAAAAAAAGGGAAAATAAAGCCAAATAAGAAAATATTTTTTATTAGGCTGAAACAAGACAAAAATGAATTACCTCTTTTCCAAAAATATTGAGCAAACTTTCAGGCAGAACATGACTTGTCCATGATGATTTTAATCTAACTATATTAACATACTGACATGTGAAGATACCAAAGAAACAAAACATCTTCAAACAAAGCACTATATATTTCAACTACCACACATTTATTATACAGATTCAAAACAGATTCTAAAAAAAAAATTATTGTACCATCATATTAACCTCCGTAGCACACATCATGTGAATCCCATGTATAGGCACCTCTTTCTTCCACAGAGAAGAGACCTAGTCCTGCTATTTTCTAACCAACAGAGCTCTCCCAGCAGAAATGACAATTCTGTTGTCCTTGCAGACAAATTGAGCCCAATGAGATTTAAAATAATAGTGCTGACTGACTACATGAATGTAAGTCACGGAGAGCTTAATTTTATATCATTACAGTTAATGAGGATCCACTTTTATTTTATTAGAATTAAACAAAATTTATAGAGATGCATGGAAGTTACTCACTAAAACCTGCAGGTTCCTTTCATTATAATCCGATTTCACTTTTTAATAATACTACATTCATTCTTAGTGTCTGATTTAAGTTAATGCAAAAAGCATTAATAAATTCCAGTGACTTTTTATCTGTTTTCATTAGCAGAAGTTTACTCAACTCAGCTGACAGCCTGCAACACTGAGAAGCTGAGCAGAGGTCGGGGGTTTGGAAGAGGGACTGGAACCAGTCCAGTGCACTGAAGTGCGTGAGGCACAAGGACAGAACGAGGATTCAGACGTGGTGCTGCCAGGGCAGGCTAAGCATGGATGGGAAACAGAAATCAAGTAGGATGCATCACACTTACTTTACAGACATCGTCAAATTCCTGGCTGCTGACTCTGCCATACAAGCGTAGGAATGCAATCTATTGCCCATAACCTGCCATCAATTTTTTCATTCCAATGAGTGACATGTTTTGAACAAAGGTATAGAAGGAAAAATTATCTATAATGAAATAACTATATTTTAATCATTTTCCACTACCTGCTTGTTACATCTAATATCAAAGTAAAAATACATTCATCTTTACAATTACCATATTTATGCCTCTTAATTCTGCTTTTTCTTTTCCCATTTGCCCCTCTTGCATTTATTCATTCTCCACTTCTTGCTGATGTTCCTGACAATCATCATTGTCCCCTTCCCAGCCACAAAAGTTATCAAAAATGAAATTGTTAAAGCTGAATTTTAAAGACCATCATTAGGTTTAGAATGAGTACCTAAAAAAAGGATTAATAAAGAAAATGGAATACGTGTAAAAGTTAGTGTTTCAGATCACCAACAGATTCAGGAAAATAACACAGTAACAAGTTTATATGCTCAAGATTACAATTATTATCCCAATATGAATATACAGATTTGAAAGTAAAGCTTAGATCTGGAGCAATTTGAAAAATACCACAAACATTTTTGTCAAGTAGGTTTATATACACCACGTAGGAAATAATGTTTTTCATACTACTTTTATTAGCTAGTTGTATTTCAGCTCCAACCACAGAATTTAGCTTCTGAGATGCTACTTCCTGTTAATGCTTCTGATCTATATGAACATTGTTTCTGTGGAAATTAGCAGAAGACAACAGTTTCTTTAACCTCGATATGCTATTCTGCAGTATTACCATGGTCATAACTGCAGAATCTGAATGTACTCGGTTCTGTCATTGTAATGTATTTGTCTTCTGGTCCTCTTCCCATAAGGAAGAAATATGCAGATGAGTGGCCTGTTTTGTTAAAGCCTTTTTCTCTTCTACTTGCCTGAGTTATTTTCTCCTAAGGGCTTTTGGAAAGTTGGTTTGTTCAGAGTGAACAAACTTATTAGAAGTGAAATTTGATGAAAACCACAGTGATCTTAATTTCTTCTTTCTCCAAGACATGGACAGCCCCCTGAGCAAGGTTCCTACTCTGAACAGAAGATCTTTAGTTCTTTTATGCCAGGCAGCTCGCTTTTCCTGGAGAACCCTGTGACCCTACACGGGCTCTACTCCTGAACTCATGGGGAGCCAGGCCAAGAACTCTGAAAATAAATACTAAGGCAACAAACACCTTCCAAAGTCCCGTGAGGAGCTGACACAGAAATCAGAAGACAGATATATTTAACTAAAGATAGCACATAACTGCCTAAGTCAACGTTTTCAACTGCTGCATCTGGTTGTGCCAAACCAGTGGCACTGAACCAGCGACTTGCAAAGGGTATGGATATTGAAAATTACATCCTCACCTGTCAAGACAGTGGAGTGTCTTAGTTTAGATAAAGTCTTAAACCTAGGTAATGCCCCTAGAAAAAACACATTTGGGAATTTTTATGCATCCATTGAACAGGTGTGTCAAAATTGTTAACAATACTTCACAGTGAGATTTATGAAAATTTATCCTTATTCCAAGTAATATTTCAGTGAACTCCGAACATGTTGTCTTGGGAGTGCTTGATAGAGGGTATAAAATCTATGATAGTTTTGACCCCCAATTCGGCAGTGAGATACCATCTCATTCATTTTTCTTAGCAGAAGTCCATTCAGAAAAGATTAAACAAATGCACATGCTTTTGGTGCCACCTGGACCTGGGAAGGCCCACTGGCCAGGAACACGTGGTGGGAGAGCAAAATGCCATTTAGTCTCAGATACACTCCAAAGTAGGTTGATTCTGCTGGTGGCAGATCTTGCAGCAATGAGCATCAACACTCTGCCATGTACCTTTGTGCTGCCTAACACAGCTCTGGTTGACGTAGCAGTTTCTTCTTCTGAAGGTCTCAGATCTGCCTGCTTCTGTTTATTTTCTTCATTTCCTTGGGTCTTCCTTTCCCAATTCAAAATAAAACCCAAGGTGGAACATCAGCAGCCTGGGAAGGGGTGGATGGAAAAATGGCTGACAGCCTTTGTCAATGTCAGGGGAAAGCCGAGACAGCTGAGGAGCCGTAACCATCTTTGATTACTGAAGCAAGGAAAGCTGAACCAGCAGCATGAGGGTGCAATGTTTCAGTGCTGACAGAGACTAGTAAACAAACAACACAGAATAAAAAAGGAAAACTGAAGAAAAGAAGACCCATCGCAGACTCTGGTAACCCATCTACTTGAAACAAGCTGTCCACACAACCACGTTTCCCAGCTGCCATTCTGTTTTGACTGGAGAAGGCAAGGAGCAAGGGAGGGAGGTGCTCATGACTGAACACTAAGTGGTGAGCTAAATCTGAAGCATAACTTCCTGACAAAGAGGCCATGCAAGTCAGGACAAGCAGGACTGGGAGCCCAGGACTCTTTGTGAGAGAGCAGATATCCCTGACAGCTTAGTCTTGGTGGTCCCTGTGCAAAAGGTGAAGGATCTACGGAGGAAACCTCACCTCCCTTCCAGTCTTTGATTGCTTTTTTTCCCATCTGTTTTCAGTTTCTCAACAACAAAATATGAGCCCAGGCTCACCTAAACCACATCTTTCCTAGATGAAAACAGTCACTTTGACTCAATCCTAGGGCTCTACATCCTCTTGGCAATGAAGAGCCAGAAGAAGAGAGAACAAATCCCATCACTAAGTGTCAAGACCCCTGGTTATTTCTTTGCTTAGTAATAAAAAGAAATATGAGATATACTGAGGACTGGAGTGGAACATCAGACACACTCCAGTATACTAAATCTTCAGTACAAAAGAGAAGGGAAAAAGTCCAACTACACTAATGGGATCTAGAGTCTCTATATCACTGTCCCCATGTGATTCAAATCCCTTGAATTTTAGGCATTTGTTTCCTAAGAGATTAAATACTGAATGCACAAAAGGCATTAAGATTATGACTGTTAACCTCATTGGTGGCAGCATCTTCACAGGTGAGCTGCAACAAGCTCATTCTTTCACTCAAATCCATTCTCTCAGTGGAATGACATTACAAAGAGAAAGGATGTTGTCTTTATTTTTTAAAAAATGTTTACTTGTAATATTAATTGAAAGCTGCATAGTAATTAATTTAGTTTTTCTTTGTAGCAAAATGGCACTCTGTTAGAGGCAGTTCCAGAAACAAAAACAGAAGTCAAAGGAAATAAACCTCTGACGAAAATAATTGATAAACTTAAAAAAACTTACTGCAATTCTGTTAATACTGTTGCTGGCAAACATACACTAGCAAGTTCACAGTTGATGTGTTCCAGGCTACACCAAAATTATTTATGCATACTCATAATAGAGTACAAAGAGTCTAAAATTTATTAAGGTTTCATGCTGATCCTCTAGTCTGGCAAATGTTTGTAAAAAGAAAAAAACCACAGTGTTAAGTAAACATTTCAGACCTCAAACTTCTTTATATGCCTTTGAACCTTTGCTTTCATGTGCAATACCTGACAGCCCACTGAGAATAAATGCTGAAAGCCCCAAAGATGGGTAAAACAGAATTTCTGACTCAGGAAATAAAGATCAGCTGAATATGATTCCCATATGGCAAACCAGATCAATGGAAAGCAAGACCAAAATTTACAATATCTATACTGTGCAGTACAACATGGAGGTTGTCTTTTATTGCTGGTAGCAAAACTCCCAGTGGCCAAGAATAAAAGCAGACACAAAGATTATACATCCACTAATGGTGAACTCTAAAAATACACATTGATAGATTTTAAAGTAGAAAGAGGAAAAAGAGAAAAAATTGAGCCTTTATTTAGTGTTACTGAATACCAATCAGCAATTAGAGCAATCAACTTTCAGCACAAAATCCAGTATTATTAATATAAAGGCATGTTTTCAAAGCCAAGGGGAAAAAAACCCAGCAGATCGGATTACCTGATATGAAAAGAAACACTCTTTGCTGTAAAACTAAAACAGCTTCAAGGCTACTTTTGTGATAGCATGTGTGGCTGAATGTGAGAGAATGTATAACAATATTATTACTTTTATTTCAAGATTTCCTGTAAAACCTCAGGTCATGCTCATGAAGACTTTCTTAAAAAGCAATGATAAATCTGATGAACAATTTTTAAAACTTGAAAAAAGGACAATGGGCAGGGGGGAGGTAATCAAGCAGTCCTCAGCAACTGAACTCGCGCAGCAACACTGACTTGGGTTTATCAGCAATCCTCTCAGGAAGCCCAAAGCAACACAACTCGCTATCTCTGGTGGGGTCTCAGAGGGCGCAAGTAGTAAGTAACCTGCAAGTAAAGTAAAAACACTCAACTTTTCCGATTCTTCTAATACAGTTCTAATACAGATGGAAACACACTGAAGGGAAATTCTTAAAAAGAAAAAAAAAAAATATTGACTTTGTTTTAGTAGATGCACAACAGACCAAATTAAAAAGATACTTTCAAAGTTCAGTAAAGTATTTGCTCTATTGTATCAGTAAAGTCTCAACAAAATAAAAGGAAATCTCACAGTGTCTCAGACCTACCCCACATTACACTACTCCACCATTTTGCATAAAAGTGTCCCCAGCAAAATGAAAGCCCTGAGGTCCCTCAGACACCGAACTGGCCATTCCAGAATGTCAACAGAGAAAGGAGGGTGGAGGTCAAAACTAGGAATTTCATAGCAATGTTGTCTCCTAAATCCCTCTATAAACAAGCAAATGAAATACATTGACACTGCATGTGGAGAGAGATGATTTGCCTGAGCATTTACAAACAGGTTTTCCAGTAGGTGGAAACATACCCTCTGTATGCCAAATAAACAGTGCACATGACTGGTATTCAACTTGTATAATCTCTGTGACTCCTGGGTTCACCACTGGTGAGCGATGCAGTCAAGTCAATCCTGGCTTTGAAAACCTAAATACTTAAGGATGTTACTAAGTGTATTAAAACATATGTTCCATGATACTTCATCAGCAGTAGTGTGACACACTTTAAGTATAACCTTAGGCTGCAAATGCTGCCACTAAAGAGCAATTTGGAAAGAGCAAAGAACAGTAATATTCTAAGAACTTTATGACATATCCTTTTCCACAAGCAAACTGATAAAGGGGGACCTCATAAAAATTCTGGACCCCACCATCCCACCACTCACCTGAGCATGTTATTTCCCTCCATCACTAACATCACACCGCTAGTACGAGCTGGACAACAGTTACGTACACTTAGAAGTCAGAGAGGTATAGTCTCCTTTAGAGGGCTAATCAGCTTTCCTCTCACCTTTTTTCTTGGGCGACATTACGTTTCATTTAGGCCAATAATCAGGGCATCATCTTTGCCTCATACATCTCAGTCTTTGGACACAAGCATCTAGGCCTTATAGATTCACATATTTACAGAAGATTCACATGTAAATATTGTAGGATCTTTACAAATACTATCTTTAAAGTATGTCTCTCAAACTGTGCAGCTGTTATGCTCCTATCCCTCTTACTTCAGATCTTGTTCCTATCTTTTGTTCTAGTCTTGACAAATGCAATTTCATTCCACTGACATAAATCCAGTATCCCATTATATATTAATCACTTATCTTCCATGTCAAAGCCTACCTATCATTTCTCATTCTACATCTAGAGGAAAACTCCCTTCTCCTTTAGGTCCAGGCTGCCAGCTTCCATCATCTCTATGTGTTATTTTTTCAATTAAGTGTCTTCAGGCTTTTTATCCAGGCTGACACCTCACACATCTGTGAACATCCACAAGACTAACTGACTAACCTCTTTCAAACTGCTTTAGCAGGAGACCTATGGAAAATTTTAAAACATAATATTTGCTGATATGCTATGATAACTGACTGTTTTCCCTTGCCTATTTCTACCTGTTGCCTCTACCCCTGTTTTAAATTGTCCGACTTCTGGGTTGGGACTCATAGTGGTTCTGTGCACAGCACCCAGCAGTGGCCTTCCAGTCCATGTCCAGTGCTCTAAAGCACCGTTAAAGGACAGACGTGGATTCAATGAGTATTGATATGCCAATAAATACACTAAGTGCTCTCCTGCTTCTTTCAAAAGAAAAATAAGAAGTCGTCAAATCAACACTGATAAGTTTTATGGTTGTAACGGTCTGCTGGTATAATTCCTTCACCAAGTATGAGTCTGTGTTAGAAAAGCCCTTAAACCACAATCTAAAGTTTCCCAGTGAAATCTATTTTGAAGTCCTCAGTAACCTCTTCTTGCAAATAACTAATCTCACTGTTAAAACTGTTCTCGTCCTAATGGACTTTGTTATGCCATTACAAGGTGGACTGACAAGCCTCTATTATCAATTTTATTTTCCATATAGTCTCTTTTCCTTCCAACTTTTTAAGAAACTATCAAAAAATAATGTAAACACTAAAAAAAGGAAGGAAGGAATTTAGGCAAAAAATATCTAGCCTTGTTATTCCTATTTGAGATATATCTTTATACATCCAAAGTCCCAGTTTCAATTTAAAATGTCCATATTAATCTGATTAGCCAACATAAATACATGTCTTTTTCAGGGTTACAATTTTCCACTCTGGATACAGACCCCAATATTGAAAGAACCTGCAATATTGTCTCTAGATGTATGACCTTGTATTCGCTTGTACATAAATACTTTATTTGGTATGGTCTCAAATACTATTCCAGTTGTTCAGTATTATTTCTTGTCTTCTTAATGACGTACTTGTTTTGTCTTGCATCAATTGACACATTTCCTCTCCACTTTTAAAAATTTTTGATCAGCTTCATATTTAACTTTTGTAGAACTAGCATGTTATAAACATTTATGGTACCTCCAAATCAACAAAAAAAAAAAAAAAAATCCTTCAAAAATATCAGACTATTCTTTTCACCTTTATTATTCTGTATTACTTTCTTGCAATTAAAAAAACTTTTTTCTAAAACACAAAGTTGTTGGAGGAAATGAAGCAGTGCTACTCAACAACAGCAAGAGTCGGAGCAAGCAAACTGTTATAATGTAACACAAAATTATGAGAAACAGTTTAAACTCTCACTTATGAATCAGATCTTCAAAGATTTTTTAGTATCTAAAAATGCAGCACATCTTTCTCTCACATTTTTATCCCTGTGGTATAAAAATCAAAAAAAGCAAATTAGAGACACACCTCCAAACTGTAAGCTGACTTTATTTTCAATGCCTCTTACTCTTTAACAAGCTGAATGGTGTTCCTACCAAACCAACTTCCCACACAGCACACAAGATCAATGCAGGTCCAGCCTCTTCTCTGATGAGCCCCAGCTGCCAAGGATGGAAAGCTTGCATGCTGCAGAACATATGGGGCACCAAGTTTTAATAGCCTGATTCTGTAACACTTGGTTCGGGAAGTTTTTACACATCCTATTAATTATAATAATATCAGTGAGGCTTACCCAGCAAACAAGCCAAAGCAGCTGAGCTCTGCAAGAAGTTTTTCAAAGGTATAATGGAGTTAACCAAAGGGCATTAGTAAGTACTGAAGGAAAAGGGGGGGAGATAATAAAAACAGGCAATCAGCTACAAAACAGGAGATGAGACTTGAAGGCTACTATTCCCTCTTTCAAGCATAAGATTGATTTTCTACTGCATCCCTAAGCAAATTATTTGAATCTTTAGCCTTACAGAAATCAGGTTCCACTTTAACTTTTTTTCCTGATACATCTGACATTTCAGCTGACACGAAGCACTTTCCATTGTACCATGACTTCGGTAAAAATGGGATGGTTTCTTGTACTACCACTGTATTTTATGCAGCTTCCTCACTTTGCGGTACACCTCTAGTTAGGCAGAAGTTTTAGGATCCTCCTTCTTTGATTAAATACTCCTTTTCCAGACTCATCCCCTCCACTGTTAGGATCCACTTTAAATAAGCATGGGAAGAAAGAAAAATGCAGAAGTACAAGCAAAAGCAAACAGAAAAAATTTAAGAGCTACGCTCGTCAGAATTAGCGATGCTCTTGAAAACTTACAAATGCAAAGACTGGAAAGCTTTACAGCAGAGGAAGGTTTCCTTGACGTGTATTCTGGCTTCCAGAAGTACGTATCTCACAGCAGAATCAGAGGGACATGCCTGCTTAGCCCCTCAGCCTCGACAAGCCACCACCACCGTGCAGGGCACCTCATGTCCAGCCACAGCTCATATCTGAGAGCCCTGTCCTGGCCGTCCTGGTGGGGCCACAGCCACAGCTCCAATGCTCTAGTTTTTCCAAGCCCTGTATTTTTACAGCTGAACATAAAATGAGTTAAAGCACTTTGGAGAGCCAGAAGCAAGTTAAGCTGTCTGCATAGATATAACCTTTGTATTTTCTGACAGTTCTATAGCAAAGAAAATGCATCGTAATCCCAGAAGTTCAAAAATCGTTAACCCGCCTCCTTAAAAACAGGAGAAGTTTCACTTCCCTCTTCATCCTTTTATTATCAGCAGGACTGGATTTCTTTTTTCCCTGTTTTTTTTTTCTTTAATTTGAACATATTTTTCCATCTGGCCTGTCTTAAGATTTCAGAACTCTCTGGTTTGCCCATTATGTCTGTGTGTGAAAATCAGTATACTGCCAACCCCAGGAGGTAGATTATGTGTTTTCCTTTACACAGGCAAATCTGTATACAGGGACAACACAGCTTTTTCATCTACTACACAACTATTGGTAAGATAGCAGGGGAGTGCGAGGCACCAGGATTCCTAGTTTCTACTTTCTAAGAGCAGCACATAGTCAAACACTTCCAAAGACGAAAGGTAACAGCATCTTCCTCCGCATCATCAGCAATGAGTGGGTTCCATGCTGTACCTGGAAACCATGGGCTCCTACTTGGGACAAGTTAACCAATTATCATCAAGAGACTAATCCTTTGTAGTGAGGGTCACACTGTATCAGCGTGACTCATCCAGGCATGCAGCATGGTGTGTGTTTTCCGAAACACAATGCGGTAAAGCAAATGGGCCACAGGTCTCCCAGACTACCTATCTGAATCGTATTTTACATTTCGCGTGAAGTGACTTTAGTGCCAACATTCATCCATCCACTTTACAGGTAAGATAACAGAGAGTTAGCTCCTTTAAAAAAAGAATACTAAGCCTTAATGAATAGTAATTACCGGGGAAGGCATACGCATTTTAACAATATTCAATGTAAGAGATAGGCCTATTATTCTTGTTTCTATTAAATCTGCATTAAATAAAAAGATACTTGAATGAAAAAAGGATGATCCTTTTCTCTTTCTAAATAAATAAAATCACATAAAAGCAAGAGCTCCTACAATGGAGTCTACAGCAGGTGCAGAAATTATGCTAAATGAAACAAATTTGCACTGCTTAGTATTTGTTTCAGTTTGCAGTCAGTTGTTATTGTTTTGCATCGTATTTATTTATTTAAATACTTAAGTTATTAGTGGTCAAATTTAACATCCCATACAAACATACAATCGTCAACAGAAAATTAAACTGAAAAAAAATACAATAGTCTGCATGAGATTATACTGAAGTGCAAACAAAAGTGGCAAAAGCAATTAATCAACCTTAAATGAGCAAAAGCTCTAGATCAACAACAGGGCTTACAACAAATTAAACCTTTGCAAATGGTCACAGAAATGGGTTTTTTAGTTAAACTATACTGAACTTTAAGAGACTTCAAGCTGTTAAAATTGCAACTCAAGGACAGCAACATTGCTTATGTAGTTACTCGCTATATATATTCATGTTACTAGATTATTTTTTTTAACTTCTTCCCACCAACAACCAAAATGCAGACCTTAAATGAAGTTCACAGTTGTGGAAGAAGCAAGGCCTTTGATGTATTGCAAAAATTGAACTGGTCAAGTCAAAAGTACATTTTAGAACACGTTGATTTGTGACATGGCTAACAGTTGGGTTTTGTTTGGTTTTGTGTTGTGGTTTTTTGTTTTTTTACTTTTCTGAAGTTTACTGAAACTGTATGTGCTACAAGTACTTCAAAACTGCCATTTAGAAATCAAAAAGTACAAATTTCATGTTTTGCAGGAAATGGATGGTAGGGCTGGAAGCAGTTACTAGCTGTTTTACACAGGACTTAATACAAGACGCATACATATGTGAAGTAAATTAACTTGAATTTCTTTTAAAGCATTAGAAAATTCCAAGATGAATTATGAACACTTATTTACTAGCTAATTCACTTTCTCTCAAATTATCTATGACAAATTGACCAGTACAAACTACTACTGCTGTACCTAAAATGCACAGGCGGCTTTGCAACAATGAAATCTAGTTGATGCCCTTCAACAATAACAGGACTTTACCTTCCAAATATTGCATCCACATTAAGCCTACAGATACACTGTAGGAAATGTCAAAAAGACAGGTCTCTTATGGCAGGTTTTTAAGGAAACCATTCTCATTTTCTCTATAATTGAAGCAAACAGACAATGTAGGGGCTAATTCAACAAGATTTGCTTTCCCAGTCAACTTCATCACTCATTTCTTTCCTTCTGTTTTCTTTTATTGGACATATATGGCACTTTCAACTTGAAATAAAATCTAAAACAGCAACACAAGGAGAAAGAGGCTTATTCAGTACCTTTGATGCTGCACAAGGAGGAAGATGAAGAGCTAATCTGCAACAAAGCTGTTCCACCCTGTTGGCTTGATGCCCCTTCAACTCATCTACTATCTTTTGAAATCTATGTCAAACAAGTTGGCCAAAAACAACAGTGAAGTTTAGCATCGTAAGATGATTCTCCACTAGCTTTTCACTTGCCTTTCCATTCACACTCCTTACTTCCCAATAATCTTACTCAGCTGGGATGTCCTGGTTGAAACGAAGAAATTCATGGCAAATGCTGCTGCAGACCAAGCACTGTCAGGTGCAGGCACAGCAGCTTTCATCTCAACCTTGTGGTCTGCAGCCACCTGCAGTCCTGCACTTCTCAGTTTAAGGAGTAAATCAGACTGTGTCCAACTCCAGCCTGTGAGTTGTGGTCACTGGTGAAACAGAGGTTCTTTGTTACACTGAGAAGTAATCCAGCCTGAGCCAAGCCTGAGAAGAGGGAAACTCTCCGTAAGCTTACCCCAGGAGAGATCCCAGCCTGCTGGAGAGACCAGGGAGGAAGCTTTTGGCTGCTCCTCCAGTGAGGCTGGGCCATGACGAGGGAAAAGCACAAAACGTCCATCAGAAGGCCAGAGATGGAGCTCAGCAGTAACAATGTACTGGTACAGAGCACAGAGCAGCTCCAGTCCTCCCTCAGGAGATCTCTGGTGCAGCACATTCAAGTCCTCAAATCAAGTGCATGAAACAACAGCAGAGAGAGACTGAATCCAACACCTCTGCCTGGTCCAGTTGTTTTATTGTATTTCTTGTCCATGTCCATCATGACTCAAGTCCATCTAAGAGCTTAAAGGGTTAAATTACAATTATACCCTGACACAATATAAAGCAAACTAACAGCAAAAAGTGGTTTAGATGAGAAACGCCCTGCACAAAGAAACAACCTACCAAGAAAAAACACTGACACTCTCCTAAAGAATATATTTTCCTATACATTTCTATTCTTAAGAACTGAGGTTAAAAGTGTAAAGTGAATGCTTCCCTCATAGAGTTAAACTATCCTTTGTGTGAAAGGCTAATTTCTCTCAGAAATGATTTCTGCACACATTTAAATAATTCACAAGAAAAATGCACTGTCTACTGAGAGAATGATAACATTTGTTGAGATCAACCAAAAGGCCAGATGTGAGCAATACTGCAACACCACCAAAAGAAATGGGTTTAGCTAATTTTTCTCATTTGGACAGTATCTATTTCATCAGGTCATTAGCTTCTTAATTTTTCTTCTGTGTAAGTGTCAGGGTTATCACAAACTGGTGCAGAAAACACACACTTAGTGAGAAACCTAATAATCTATGAACATGATGGGCAACGCAAGAACCTGTTTCTGTCCTCCTCTGTCCATACAGTCTTAACTTGCATTAAGGAAATTCTTCCAGTCCTCATCCAAGGATCTCTGTTTAGAGAAGCCAGTTTAGTTCTCACAGTTACTGTGCCTGGAGTTGGGCTGATTTCTCAGTCTCCAAAGCCTTTCAGCAGGTGAATGGGAAATAGTAGACAGATTAAATTAGAAGATCAGAATGTACAGTCACTGAGCTTCAGAAAGCAATTTACTGGCGTTGTCTATTTATTTATATCAACACCTCATAACCATTAATGAATTTATCTCTACTGCACTGAGATTAAGCAACTCTATCATAAAGTTCCACAAGAAGTCCACATCTGAGCCAAGAACTATAAATTTTAGGACAGCACTTTGTCTGCATCATCATAATTCTTCGCAATGTTAAAAGCAGTTAATTTCAACCTCATGAGCCAGTGGCTGCTGCACCCTTCCCCACCTACTTAAGATAAAAAATGTTTGTTTCTCTTAAGGCCATTCTTGCCTATCACATCCCTATTGCTGTGCACACCCCTGACAACAGTTTATTGAACTTAAGAACAACAGGTATTTTTCAGTTATAGGCCGATAGTCTGACATGTGCAAAACCTGCTTCCCCTCTCCAATGCACAATGCCCCCTTCAGGCAAAAGGGAAGGGAAATGAAAAACCAGAGGGGTGGGGAAGAATGAAGAAAATTTAAACAAACATTGCCAAAAAAAAAAAAAAAAGGCTAAACAGTGGTAAAAGAGCTTCCTACACTAACAGGGAAAAAAGAAAATACGAATCCAACAAAGGGAGTCCACACTTAAAACGCTCATCTTTCTCTGCTTACACACTCTCGTCTTTCATTTTTCTCCTGATCGTCTTTTGGGTATGAAACTTCATTGCCTTCACCGCTGTTCAGAGCAGTTTCAAGAAGGGTACAGGGACGCAAGTTCTGAAATCCTTTCCATGTACACCAAATTCTACATATACGCAAAAAGGAGGAAAAATACTTAATTTTAACTTACAGCTCTAAGCAAACCCACATTTCTACAAGGCAATCAAAGGCTGACAAACACACAGATAGGAGCAAAAGTACCAACATCTGCTATCCATAAAAAATAATCTTTAAATCTATTATAATCTAGTCATCCCTACAGACCTCCAACAGACACGGCCCATGCCTATTTATCAAGAGTTAAACAAGAAAGTAAAGATTTCTGGGAGGCTTTCAATTTTGTGCCTAAAATCCTAAGTTTAGGTTGCTCTACTTGAAATACAGAGAAATAAAGAATCATGATTTATCTATTCTATATGTTTTTTTGTATTTTTGTATGTATCAGAAGTACAAAAACTTTCTGGAGACAGTAATTTGCACTAGATTAATAATTACTGGTTCGAAACATACTGGAGAACAAAACAGATTTTCTCAATATACTGTATCATCTTCTGCTAGCAGGCACACACAAAGCACAATGAGAACAAATTACATTCAGGCAGTACTAATGTTCAAGATTTTAATATCACTGTCCTTACTACAACTATATAAAACTCTCTGCATAAAGGTTACCTCTAACACATCTTCCAACTCTTAAACACATTAAAAAACACCCTTATTACATTGTACATTTCACCACAACACAAGAAAAGGTTAGCTCCCAATAATAACCTTATAAAGAAAGTACAGTATCAGTTAAATGGATTTTAAGTAAGGGTCCAAGATCATATTAGGCAGCAATTATAAGCTACAAATTGTATTTCATATCTTCAGCAAGAGTTAGCACAAGTCTTGCTGAGTCAAATCTCTGCTATAAAACCCCTTGCCATGTTTTAAATGCCGCAAGCAGCTGAGCCCTGAGGGGTTAAAGCTAATGCTAAAGGTAAAGGCTTGAAGAGTTGACCAGGTATCTCATGGCCATAGATCTAAGTGTGTCAGTCACGGGCAAACATACCATTCTGTGTTCGCCAGTGAGGGCCAGGGGTAATAGATCAAGTTCATCAGCTGCTGCAGAGCCTACCAGAGCAGCAGCAGGGCGAGACATTAGTTTCACTGTGCCTACAGCTATCTGAGCAGTAAAGGTGACACTGGATGGTGACTCACTATTTCCATCCATCAAAGGAAAGCAAACGCATTAAAAGTGTTTCTTCCAAACAATGAATCCTGACAAAGAGGCCCCCTCAGTGTAAGGAGTAAAAAGACATGAAAAAAGAGTCCATCCCAACCAGAAGCCCTCAAAGAACGAGCAATCTCTTACCACAGCCCCCCAGCTTAGCAAAGCAGCTGTCCTTGCAGCCTGACCCAAAGCGTCACCTGCAAAGGCCACGAGCCACCACTGCGCTCCACAGCCAGGCTGAGCACTCACCTTGCCACCTCCCCAGAAGGTTCCCCCAGCCCGTGGAGAAGCAGGGGGACCCAGGGGATGTTCCCACTGGAGGAGGTCTCCAAGAGGAGCAGCTCGCTCCCTCCCAAGCGCGCAGCACGGGCTTGAGTCTGTGTCTTGTTTTGCTGCTGAAGCATTCCAGGCTATGTCAGTTTGGATTGCAACATAAATATTGTGCAACTGCAGACTCCTTAGTTCCAATTATGGTAATATTGCAGGTGACAATGAGAAAGATATTTTTAATAGTCTCAGGTCACATTCTGCTCCCACTCATCTGTGACTTGGATGAAGAAAAATTCAGCTGAAGGCAACTTTTTGTTAATCGAATTTGGAGCAAAACTGCATGCACAACAGTGACTTGAAAAAATGGTGTCTTCCCCATTCTGGTAGTAATTTAGTGGTAACAACAAAGATCCAAATGGCAGTCACAGAGTATAGAAGAGATTGCTGCACATGCACAGTAGCACTGATCTTGCAGCACACAAGACCCCACAGCCACCGCACAAGATATGTCATGCCTGGCTGCTGTGCTTGCCTGATTAGGATGGACATGGCTGATTTAAAACAAGTATATATGTTCAACTTTCAAGAATATCTTTTTCATATGTCTTTGGATCCTCACCAATGATGTACCTGACCTCTGTATTCTTTCAGATTCATTTACTGAATAAATGGAAGTGAAGACTTGAAAGTATTTAAATACTATGAAGAAAGTCACTTTAAATATCAGTTTTTCATCTTAGTGGTAACTGGCTCAGAGCCTATCAACAGTTGGTGTATGAACCTGTAATGGAAGAAAAACTGTAAAACTGAAAACACTTAGATTTGGCTTAAATACACACAAGTGGTCCACCAGCCTTGGTCTTGGTGGCTTTGAAGAGCAGCCAAGTAGCCCGTAACAAACTCAGAAACCAGTTCTGCGCATGAACATACAAACACATCCAAAGCATCAACCATCTTCAGTGCCTAAGCCAAAACAAGGAGTCTTCAAGTCAACTTCAGAAGATTTTGGATCAAGGCTGAAGGTCTTGGGAGAGATTTTTCAACACAGGTATGTGGCCATCCTCTCAAGTACATCCCCACCTGAAGCATGAAGACAGGCAAAGCCATGTGAAGGGCACCTGTGTGCCGCAGGAGGTAGGAAGCTCTGAGCAGGGGGTTCTGCTGGGTGGCAGGATGACACTGGAGGATTGAGCTGGTCCATCACTCACCACTTCAGACCCCATAACCAGTCCAAGCCACCCTGAACCTCAAGACCACTTCAGGGGTTGACCATCTGCTGGGACATGGCAAGACACTGATGACACAAGGCATGCTTAGCCTGGAAATTAATACAAACCTGATCGGGAAGCACCCTCCTTCATTTTTTTAAGGAAGATTTTGGAAAGAGGAGGTTTTCCCATCACAACCCTTAAAATAGGTTTTGTATATTGTGAAAGCCACTCCCTAGCACAGTCAGTTCCTGCCCAGAAGAATCCCACTCCTCGACTCCTTGAGGACATGGGCTGTTTTAGCAAAGGACTGAACATTTTTGTCTTCACTGACAGCACTCTTCTTCAGGATGTTTTCTGCCCCATAGCCTGAGATGCAGCAAACCCACCAGATACATTGATTTTCCTTCTGAAGGCCACAGCCTCCTTCCCGGAAAGCTGTGGATGGACACGGGAGTTCTGCACTGCTGCATAGCCACGCATGCAAGCACTGGCAGGGGCACCCACCGCTCCCAAAGCTGCACAGCTCTGCACAGAAACCTCTGGGCAACCAGCAACTTCCCCACCAAGCAGAGTACTGAAGCTTATACACAAACATTTTGTCAGTTTTACCATTCTTCTGGCTTCTCTGTGATCTGAAAGCATGATCTGCTTCCCAGATACAAACAACAAAACAAACACACAAACAAAAAAAAACCCACAACAACAAAAAACCCTCAACTAACATTTTGGAAAAAAAAAAAAATTCTGGTTGCTCAGGTATACTTCACATCCTTTCCTGGTCAATAATAAACAGAGGCCCCAGAACAGATTGGTCACCACATCCAATGCTGAACACATCTTTAACTCTTTTACAAGATGCCAGTAACTTAAAATAGAATTAAATACCAAATATGTCACAGCTTCTGTCACAATATGCTTAATTCCTTTTCTTAAGGAAAAGAATGTGCAAGGATTTATGACACTGTGTGAAGCTTCTTCCATGTATTTAATATAGTTATCTGTTGAATTACTGACCATACGTATTCTTCAATGTACGCTGACAGTTATTGTGTACCCAGAACAATTTACAGGCATCACCACAACATTAAAAGTAATTTAAATGCATTCAAGACTGGTAACAAATGAGTCTGAATGAATTTCTGTGTGAAGGCATTTCACGATCTTTAGCAAAGTACCGTCCTAATATTTTTACAGTTTTAGCACCCATATATTCCACTAATTGATTTTCAATGAAGAATGACTTTTAGCATTTATCAAGGAGTCCTCAGCACCCTTCCTCTTACATTCACCTTGCTGTACATATGATAATCACTTACTCCTTACTGAATTAAATATGTTCTTCTACAAAGAAGAAAACATGTTGACCCAAGTGAAAAGCATAACAGTTCACCAGCGACGTGTATCTTTGCAGTCTGTGCACACCTGAATGCATTAGGTTTTTGTGTTTTCATTTTTAGGTCATGAGAATACTGTAAGTACTGTAATGAAACCACAATCCTGTCTGTGTTCTCTCACAGAGAAGTGCCTTGAATCATAAATATTTCAATTACTGTGTTTTAGACTCTAAAAGGTTCTCGCCTCTGTTTTCTATACACTTTTCTTCCCTTTATCTTCAAAAGAGATCTGTCCCTCCTCTGCCACACTAAGAAAGTGATACTTTAATTGGTAGTAAATAAAAATCGACTTTCAATACAACAACTAATAAGTTTCCAAATACACACATTGGAATTAACAAGATCTAATATTTTAAAAATATCCTACAGCACTCTTCAGGCTCAATCATGGCCAGCTCAAACTGGCAGCACCCCTGTGAGTAACACCGGCATGCAAAAAGTTAATTATTTCTTCCCATAAAATGAAGCGAAAGTGAAAAATTTATTTCATCTATTGGACACCGGATAGAAATCACACTGTTCTTTCTCAGGCAAACCCAAGCCCCCACTCTCTGAGTGGCTGCCCACCTCCTAACAGCACTGCCCGGGCCTTCGCTGGCTCCAGCCCAGCCACATGTTTTCTCTGGCCTCTTTCCACAGCACTCCCCAACCCTCCATTGTGTGTTGTCCCCCTCCTTCCCAAAGCCCTTCGCGGCTTCCCACTGCTAACCCTTAAAATTTTCTCAGCATTATTTGTACATGGTAAAACCTGACAGTCTCTGATCTAACTTCCAAGCAGTTAAATGTCAGGTACAGGTTTTATTACACAGGTATTATTGCCCACCGCTTGTTTTACTAAATGGGTTCCAATTCCAGGAGAACATCAGTAGTAAGAGTTGCAAAAAAAGAAATCAACAACACAATTGAAAGGAACCTTTTTACATGAAGATAGCACTGACTGGAAGTCGAAGTTTAAATGGAGTTTAGGGACATTCACCTCATTTTAATTTTCTTTGCCACTCCTGGGCAAATTCAAAATCAACATCTGATACATCATTAGCACAGTATTATGCTTGAAATAACTTGGCAACTCTGAGATTTTTTTTCTGAACACAAGTTCCTTAGTTTGCAGGCTTGAATTATCCAATTTGGTCCTGTTAGGCAATCAATGCAATATGCTAAACTTGTATAGCCATCCTCTCTCCTTCCCTCAAAGGACATATCAGGAGAATCATAGCGGCAATATCCACCAAGATCAGAGTGTTTTAATACATATATGTGTCAAAAACATAATTTGTCAAATTATGACAAATACATAATTTCAAATTATGTCAAATAATTAATATTTTAAAAATATGTATCATGCTGGTTTAGGTTAAAATAGACGGATAATTGAACAACTCGGTATTTAAATTTACTCAGGAGAGAAACTGTGGCCAACGTTGGAAAATATGTACCATGTTGCAAGCAAAAAATTAAGTTATTCTAATAGGACTGTGTATCTTCTTTCAATGAAACATCAGTCTTAAAAGGTACAGGAAATTTTCCATAAAAACGTAAATACTTATCCAAAGAAATAATGTGCTTAGAAAAACTCAAAAATTTTCTAGTTATATATGACAATATACCACCTAACTTCAAAACACCACTTTTCAAATGAATTTCCGATTTTCGGCCCAACAGTAAAGAGTTGACACGAGCCTGCTGGAATCTCAGTCATCCTCACAACATCCTGGAGGCAAACTAACTGAAATGGGACTGAGATTAGCAATTTATAGAAATACTTAGCCTGATGCAATTTGCAGCCGTGGTCTGATGCACAGCAGAGGTCCAAAGGACCAGCTCACTGAGCAAGCAACCTGCAGCATCCCTGTGGACCCTGCAACCACCAATGGACTGGAAACTCCTCAAAACAGGGACACTCCACCACCCGCTTTCAGTACCTCCTCCCCATAGGAAGAAGACTGAAGCCTCCTGGTAAACAAGGCAGCTCCACAGGCAACCCAAAGCCAGCCTGTGAACCCCAAAGCAGGCTTAGGTTTTAGGATGGAGATCTGTCATCACTCCATCCACCCTAAAAGGGTCATCACGCAGCGAGGAGGCGGGGGCGCAGAGAGGAGGGACACAGGGCATTAAATGTCCCTTCTGCGTGTTGACTGAAGGTGCTGCCTGTCCCTTAAACCCACCTGCCTGTTGTCCCCTCACACAGCCTGACCAATTAGAAAGCCATCAATGTTACCTAAAGCCACAGCAAAGCAGAAGAGATATCCACACTCGGGGTACACTGAGCATACATCTCGTGGTATCCAAGGGAATCAGCAGCCAGACTGACTAACGTACATATTTAAATAAGAAATAAACTGCAGCAAAACCCTTTCCAGCTACAGACATGTGATTACTATTTGCAGGAAGAAGAAATAACTAACTAAACGGATGAAAAGTTAAGCCTACAATGTTCTTATTCCCCCTCCTGAACAACCTCAACAATTTACTAAAAAGACTTAAGACAGTTAATAGTCTAACACAATGTGCTTAACATCTTAATTTCATTTTCCTTAGAACAGGAACTGAAATCGTGACATTAAACACAATTCCGCACATAACTCACTCTTCAAACTTCAGTTTCTAACATCATCCCAAACTGCACTTTGGTGAATTAATAAACATTGTAGCAACTGTTCATTAAAGAGATTATTTTCAGCTACTTCAGTGATGACAGCATAGGCGAGCTATTGCTGGCACTTTTAAATCCAGCTTTCTGACGCTAAACACGGTCTTGCTTTTAAAACGCAAACCTAGCAGAAATGGAGGCAAAAAAAAAAAAGGCAGAAATACCAAAACATATGCAAATCTTGCATCAAAGGATAGATGCCTGTTACAATTTGCAGTAAACATCTTGGAAGTTTTTAAAAGTAGTAAGTGTGATTCAGCTACTGAGAGCCTCAGAAAGGAGAAAAAAAGATGATCCACGTTAAATAATACTTGACAGATTGTTCCTTATTTTTATGTCAATCTAAAAGTTTTGAAATTTAAGTTTAAAACTACCTTTTGAAATCATTACCATAAGGTAAGTATGCTCTTGTGAATGAGCACATGTAGAAGAAAACCTCCAAACAGCTAACAGTGAACTATGTAACTGGAATTTTAAGATTTAACTGACGTTAGTTTATTACAGCTAACCTTTTCTATAATTTCATCTTTTTTATTCAATTTTTCTGGTGCTACTAATTTACACATGCAATCAAGAAAGATCTCAAGTCAAAACAGGACAGGGAACGGGAATCTAAATGACAAGTATTTCTTCTAACAAGGATTAGTTGAGAGGTATGCTGCAGTGGCTGTGAAAAAAAGTAGATAATTTGCATTACTTCTAGACCCACTAGCTGTCACAAAATTTAAAAAGAATAATCAGTTCGAGTGTACTAAAAATTATTATTTTGCAACAAAGTTGAGAGCATTTTTCAGTTTGACCATGATTCGCAATTTTCTCCAGTCAAAATCATTCCATGGGTACTTCTCAGTGACCTATGTCCTAAATAATTTTCAATTCCTATGAGCAAGTGACCTCTTCACGATCTGACTAACAAAGAAAAAAACATGATGATTCCCATGAACAGTTCTTTTTCAACCACCATCAGAATTTAATTTCTCCAAAATAAACCTGGTAAAAATAGAAATGCAAAAAAAGAGTACTCAGTGTTCAAGAAATATTAATTAATCACCCCATCAGAAAGATGGATAAATACCAGCCCTCACAATTTTGATGATGAAAAAACAAAGAGGTTAAGTGACACTTTCAATGACACATAGCAAAACACTGCCACAACAGGGATCACATCTGAGAAGTTTTCTATTGTTTTCAGCCCACTAGCCTTGAATAACTCCTGTGCATGCAATGCTGAATCAGGTATATTCCTCAGAATATAAAAAGCTTATTCTAGCTCACATATATCAGTTCAAAAGAAAAAAAAAATCTTATGCTACAGTACTTTTTTTAAATACATTGGAGTCCAAAAAGAACTTTTCTAAAAATATACTGGAGTCTGACAGGAATGTTTCTAAGCAAATGCACCTTTAATCTTAAAATGCTAGTTACGATGCATTCTAATGCAGAAAGCATTTTAAAATGTATAAGCAACAGATGATTAACAACAAAAAAGAGTCACTTCCAAAACCTAAGAAACTCAACACCTGACTATTGTACAAACCCTAGTGCAGTTTTAAAATAGTACTGTGTATTCACTAATTAAAATATCCTGAACTTGATACACTTACTTTACTCTTCCTCACACTCGAAAAACTCTAATTTGGTTGCTCCCTATAGACTCTCTGGTAATTTTACACAAATCTTCACTGTACAAAAAGCTACTAAACATTTAGGGTTTTTTCCTCTCTCAAAGGTTATAAACACTGTAGCAAAGATCTTGTGACAAAACATAGGAATCACTGAGGTTAAACTAAAAACAAAGAAATATCCAAATATTTATACAACTGATTCTGCTTAAGCTTCCTAGTAAGGTTACTGTTAAATCTTAAAGCTTACACCAACAAGGCCTCACATTAAGCAGTATATTTCAGGTGCTATATATTAACAAAATAAATTACAATGCCTAATTATGTATCTTTTGTATGTCACTAAGTGACCTATCAATTGGCATGAAGGTTACTATATGTGTTTTGGAAATGCTGTATTTGAAACACTCTTTCATTTCACTTAACCGTTTAGTAACCTATTATTCTGAGTAGTTAAATTAATGATTTAAGTGTACAAAAATGCTACAGAACACTAACATTTTTAAGAACTACATTAAAATAGCAAATTATTGAGAAACATGGGTCTTTTCAATATCTATATTTAATATGAACAAATTATTACAGTCAGGAAAAGCCTTAAATTAAAGATAAATACTAATTTGAAAACTAAAAATCTATATCTCACTCAAAAGGGTTTAGTGTAGCATTAGAGAAACTGATTTAATAATTAATCATATTTTCTTTAGAGTAATATTACTAGCAGTAATGTTTTTCCTTAATGGTTTTAAATTACCTAGCACAGGGAAAAAAAAAAAAGTAAACCTGTCAAAATCTCTTAAAACTTTATCTCCAACTTCTTTCCCCCTCTCACCAATCAATGTGGGCATACAGGCACCATGCACAACTTCCTAGTGCCATATTTGCAACGAAATTTGCAAGGGCCTGATCCAAGCCCACTGAGTCAACGGAGTGATTCCTACGGATGTCAGTGAAAAGATTCCCACTCACTCAAGTGACTTTTGGAGAGGGTCTTTTATGTGAGGAAAGACCAAGGGAAATCCTCTTTGGAAGGGGAACTTCTGCGTTTCTCTCTGTAATAAAGTGCATAAACAAACACGGCTTCTTAAAAACAGAAGTGATTCCCAGGTGGAGATTACTGCACGTTATTCCATCTGCAGCTCTGTGCTCTTTACACACAGACGGTGATACTATAAATTTAGGGTGGTTGCTTTTGAGATTATTTTTCCCCTGAGAATACACCAGCAGCCTGTTTTCTGTCCAGACTATTCTCGCAAGTTTTAAATTAATGTTTTCCTGCCTGCACCGACTACTTGTCCACAGCCCAGGCTTTGCCCTTCTGCCTGAAGCCCCATCCTGAGACCTCACCAGCGCTCACCAGTGCACTCGGCCTGGGGCTATGCTGGGAAATAGGCCGGCAGACTCCTGAACCTGACATGAACTAAACTGCGGGGAAGAGCAAAACCACCTCACCGAGTGTCTTTACCTTCACCAGGCCAGCTCAGACGGGTGGCAAAGGGCTTTCCAGCAGGTTAAGGGAGGCTGAGAGCTGTGCAGCCTGCGCATCCCACGCTCAGCACAGCAGAAAGCGCAGCGAGAAGGCACCCATGCTCGCCCTCTCTGCCCTGGCACCCCTGGCTGGGGAAGCAAACCCCAGCGTTCCTCACAGCCACGGGTGCGCTACCTCAGCCCGCTCCTCAAAATTAAACTTTCAAAACTTTCCAGGTCCCGCAGTCCTCTTGAATTTCAAGAGCCAATTCCAGGGTAAGGCCGCCATGCACCAGCCACGGAGGCTGCCTCAAGAACTCCGCAGCTGTAGCATCATTATTTATTAATTCTTGGGTTTAGGGTTTTTTTGTCTTTTGGTGGAAGGGCTGCAAGCGAAAGGGGAGGGGGGTGACGCTGCCCCTCGCTGCAGCCCGAAGAGCGCCGGCAGGCACGGCGGCCCCGTGGGCACCCCCGCGGCCCTGCGCTTTCCCGCCCACGCCAGCGGGGGCGCCCCCAGGGCCGGCCGGCAGCGGCGGCCCCTCCGCGCGGGCGGACGGGCAGAGAGGCGGAGGAGGGGGGGCGCGCCTCTCCCTCCGGCAGGCAGGCAGCACACAAAGGAGAAACGTGACACGTTTCTTCACCGGGGCTGTCTGCTGGGGAGGTCTCGGGGAAACAGAAAAAAAAAAAAGAAAAACATAAGTGGTGTGGGGAAGCACTCATGGTGAGGCGAGCCGAGCCGAGGACGGCCGAGCCTCTCCGGCACACATTCCCTCTGAAGCCCGGCCCCGAGTTCTCCCCGCCTCGCACTTCTGTCCCCGTACGGGGAGGCTACAGGTTGTTTGTTTTCAATTACGCGGTGCGGGGGTGCGTGGCTTCCGCGGCGCTACGCGGGGACTGGGTGGTACCCGCCAACCCGCGCTGCCATCCGCGGCTGCCCCGGGAGATTTGAGAGGAGCCGCCACCCCGCTCCCGCGACCGGTCCGGTCCGCCGGGTTAGTGAGGCAGAGCCCAAACTCCAGCCGGGGCACAACCAGCCTCCTGCCGCCGAGCGTTCCCCCCCCACCACCGGTGGCGATGCATTTTTGCCAGCGGTGCCCCCGGGTGCCGGGAGACCTGACACATGTCACTCCTGCGGCCGCGTCGGCCGCGGCCAAACTTTCCCGCGGCGGCGGCAAGTCAGTGAGCGGCGGCGGGGGGAGAGCGGGTGGAAGTAGCAAGTCACACCGGGGAGCGGGGGGAGGAGGGGACCGGTGTGCGGGGGGGTTGGGGGGGGTAGCACTTACCGGGAGGAGACACCATGCGGGGCGTCCCGGCGAGCTGACACCGAGAGAAAGGGCGAGCGGAGCCGCGCGCAGCTGTGCGCACATGCAAAGTCTCTGCGGGCGGAGCCGCCGCCGGGACGCGCGGGCCAGGGGAGCGGGGGCGGGCGGGCGGCGCGGGGGCCTCCGCGGGTGCGGAGCGGCGGCGGTGCCTGGCGCCCTCCTGCCGGCTGGCGCTGCCTCGCGCTGGCGGTGCCGCGCTCCCTCCCCCGGCGTGCGGGTCCGCCCGTGTGCGGAGTGTGCCGCCTGTGTGTATGTGTTTTGTTGGGAATGCAAAAAAAAAAAAAAAGGGAGAAAAAAAAAAGAAAAAACCGGCTGCTGCACACACCGACTCCTTTGGAGAAAGGGGAGTGAAGAGGGAGCCCTCACATGATCGCGAAGTGGCCTGCACAGAAGTGCTAATAATGCGGGGGGGGGGGGAGCAGCGGAGGGGGATGGCAACAACAAAAAAAAAGTGCGGCGGGACGCACTGGGCCGTGCCCCGCTCCGCTCCGCGCCTCCCCCGGGCCGGTCCCCGCCGGAGCGGAGCGCTGCGGGCCGCTGCGGGCGGCAGGTCCACCTGCTATGTAAACAAACCGTCGGGGAAGTTGTTTGCTCTCGGCGGCGGCCCCCTCCCCGCCCCCTCTCCTCCCCCCCGCCCCCGCCGCTCCTCTCCTCCGGCTCCGTTAGACACAACGAGTTTAGCAGACGGGCAGAAAACAAAGCCGGGTGTTGTGCTGGCAGTGCCGGCTGTCTGCAGCTTGCTGGCAACCCCCGAGGTGCCGCGGTCCTCGCGCGAAGGCAGGCCCGGGGGACCCGCGTGGGAGGCGGCCGCACAGGCCTGGCCGCCGGCGGCAGCTGTGCCGAGAGGGCACGCGTGGGGCTCGAAACTTTCTTTCTCTTCCCTCCCTCCCCGCCCCGGACATTTCGGAGCAAGGTGCAGGAGCTCCCCGGCTGCCCGCAGAGGGAACCGGCAGCTCTCCCCGTGTGTGGCGGCAGCGCGGCGGGGAGCGAGCGCGGGAGCTGTTGACGTTCCCGAGGGGAAAAACACTTTTTAAGTGTTTTCCGAGTGGGGGCCGAGGTGGAAGAAGTGGTGGCATCATGGCGAGAGAGGCGAGAAGTTGCTCCTGTCCTGCCTCGTCCTCGCCGCGGTTCTCGGTCACTGGGCGCCGGGGGTGTATTCGGGTGGAAGGACTCGCGTGAGCGCGGATGGTAACGCACGACACTCGCGGAGCGGAACGTGGGTTTTGTTGATTTAGAGCACATCTAATCACAGCGCGGTGGCCCCGACCGCGGGCTTTCGTGTGCTTTTGACTTAGAAAGGCTGAGGGTCTTAATCAAAAGTAGCTGTGACTCAGAATTAACAGGCACCTCAATTATTAAATAAAATTTTAAAATCCCAGAAACTTTGCCACTCGCCACTCCAGAAGAAGCGGGAGACTGCCCGCTCCCCGCCGCGCCGCTCACGCCCGGGGAGGCCGGCGAGCCCCGGCGGGGATAGTACCGGCCGCTCGGCCCTCGGCGGCACCGGGGGGTGCGGGGGAGCCGCTACCGCGGGGGCGGAGCCGCCGCAACTCCGGCAGCTCGGCGGGGCCCCCCGCGGCGGCCCCCGGCCGCGGGCCACCCCCCGCCCCACCGCGCACCCTCCCGCCTCCCGCGGCGGGGCCGGGGCCTGGCCGGGGGCCGGGGCGGTGGCGGGGCCCGTGCGGGGCGGCGGCGGGGCGGCGGGCAGCCAATGGGGCGCGCCCGGGTTCGCGAGGTGAAAGTTCACCGCCGGGGCAGGCTCGCCGCGGCTGCCGCGGGGGCGCGGCGCTGCCGATGGGTGGTCGTAAAATATATTTATTTGCTACTCGCGACTCTTTTGTCTCGCCTCCTCCCCCCCCGCTCCGGCCCGTCCCCGCACGGGTTACCGCGGAACTGCGGCGTTGCCGTGGCGGTTTGCGAGCGCAACGGTTGCGGGTGACACTGGCCGCACACCCCGCGGGGCCGTGGCGGATCGAGACAAAGTTTCCGCGGGCAGCCGCTCTCCGCGGCTCCGCGCCCTGGGGGCTGGCGGGGCGGGCAGAGAAACGGCGCGGGGCCCGCCGCCCCGCTCGCCACCGGCCTGCAAACGAAATCGGGCCCCGCGGGCTCCGGCCGCCGGCGGGCTCTGCGGGCAAGGGAGCGGGACGCCGCGGGGGCGCACGTTGCGCGGCCTAAAGGCCGCCGGCCCTCCCCGTGCGGCCGCGGGCGGGCGGGAAGGCGCGCCCCGGGGGAAGAGGTGGCTCTCCCGCAGGAGCCGCCGGCGGCGGGCGGCCACACGCCGGTGCGGCGGGAGACGCGGTGCCGCGCACTTGTTTCGGGGAGACCCCGCGGCACCGAACCGGCTGGGGGGGCGCGGGCTGGCGCACGGGCACCGCCAACTTCGTTGAGCGCCGGGCGGCCGCAGTGTCTCCGGACGGAAAGACGGACGCACGGACAGGAGCGACGGCACCTGGTGACCCTCGGGTCTGCCCTAGGCCGGCTCTGCCCTGCCTTGGGCCGCCGCCGTCGGGCCGGGCGAACCCCGCTCCCAGCCCAGTCCCCCCGGCCTGGGCCGCGCTTTGTTTGAAGGAGATGTAAAATCCCCCCTCGATCAAAGGGCCCCGCTGACAGCCCCGCTGTCTGGTGGGTAACAACCACGGGGAACAATACGGCGCTTGGCTGCTGGAATTATTCGGCGTTGCCCGAGTCTGCGCGGCTCGCCGGTCCCACGCAAAATTAGAGCTAAACAAACAAAACACTTTCCCGACTCTTTTATCTGTTTGTTTGGTTTTCTTCCTACAACGATGATTACGGTGTAAAATATAACTAGGCTTTCTAGTGAAAAAGGCTGGTGCGTTTTATTTGTTTCTGTTTACGGTTCGAGATTTCATCTGCACAATTGTATTGTGCTTCTCGCTTCAAATAAATCGCTTTTAAACCGTCTTCCTTTAATTTATTTAATGCATTTTCTCCGTGCAGCTGGCCGCGTTAGGTGTCTGTCAGATTGCCATTTTCCATTAGGATTGTTTAGAAAGCGAATAAGAAAACAAACAGACTCTTCTTCTAAACAGGTTCGTTCTCCTTCCTCCCCGCGCACAGCTCCCGAAACACTTTGGAAAGAGCAGAAAATGCTGGCTTTAACCGAAGTCAAATCGAGGAGAACCTGTATTACAACATCAAAGCGAATGGAGACGTTACAAAATTGGTGGAGTTACACCACCATCTGTCGTTAAGCTTCGGGACTACAAAAGTTCAGACGTATAATAAATCTTAATGAGAACTGGCAAATTTCTTTTTTCTTTTTCGCCTGGAAATCTTGCCCCCGCGAGGGAGTGGGGTTCCCGGCGTGGGTTCAGCCTCTCGAGCGATGGGCAGCAGCTTGCCGGTACCCTTCAGAAACTTGTCTGTCCTCTGCCACTTGACTCGCTGTGACCTGCGAAGCCAAAGGGTTCATTCCGGCATCTGATGGCCCCAAGGAGTTTGCTCTTCCCAATGCACAGGCACCTACACTTCACAGCACTTCTTGGCCTCGGGAGGCTGCATTCATAAAAAGCAAAAGCAAAGTTTCAGTTAAAAACAAATGAACAAACAAAAGCCAAACGCGCACACACACATCTCTTCAGCTGTAGGATTCAATTTATCCCATTTTGTAGTTGCCAAATAACCAAGAAGAAAGATCTTTTGGGATTTCCTGAGAACTGGTGTTGTGTCAGAGGCCAGTTGTTCCTCAGAGTAAGGAACACGCAGGCAGATCTTCACAGAACCCTGCCATGAAAACCGTTGAGTTTATAGTTACTTTATCACAGTTCCTATTTTAAGGCAGGCATGGTTTAGTAAGCATTGATCCAAATGGGTTGCTGTATGGAGTGCTTATCATTAAAAGTCAACTTTCAGGTTGTTTCTCTTCCACTGTGTAAATTCACAGCTTTTTTGCCTGTCTTCAGCCTGACATTTTGTGAGTGCTCACAAGTCCTTATACTGTAATTAGCACTATGCATTTCCTAGTACTACTGAGGTGAAGCTGGCAGTTTAAAACACTTTCACAAATCCTGTTTCCCAGTCTGATTCCTCTTCCCAGAGAAAATCCATTTCCTGTATCCTACCAGTAGCTGTTGATACTCAGAAGGAAGTTTCCACTTTTAGCTTGTTGACACGTCAAAAGAAACTCGTTTCCTCTGAAGCTATACGTCAACTTTCCAGGCTATCTCATAAAATATGGAATTATCCTGCGGGCAATAAACACTTTCAGCATTCCTTTGTCTAACGTGTTATTTTCATGTTATTCTGAAAAAAAAAATATATATATAAATTTTCTACCTTCTCTATAGTCAACTAAGCTTTTATAACCAACAAAACTATTTGAATCAACATCAAAAGCTAAGGGTTCTGAATTGGTGAGAAAGGTGTTTAAGATTCATCTGATTGAAATAAATCCTATGATACTTTCTCTGCTTTGAGGAATAGCTCGGCCATTGCAACCAACTACTGATTTAGGAATGTTGGATAAAAACCTTGTGTCCAAAAATTCACTGATCATTTCAGAGTTTGCACTGCCTACAGTTGTACACACGTTTGAGTGTAATTTCATTTTTAAGTTATTCAACAGTTGTTATAGCAGCAACAAAACTAAAAACAAACAAACAAACACCCCCTCAAAAAAAACCAAACCAAACCAAAAAAACACACACAAAAAAACAAGGCAATTGAGAGTTGCTGGAGAAAAGTTGTCTTGCTAGATTTGGAACGAATGCTACCCTGAACAGTACTGACCTAAACGGAGGGATTACATTGTGTCAGTCTGATTTCTTTGACATAGGATAGAAAAAGCTGTGCAAATCTTCGACTCAATTTCTGTATTGGAAAAACATCGCAGAATTTTTTATGTAGTATTTGGCATCTATATATAAAGATGACCTATATGTCTTTCTGGATTCTTTTCTTGTTTTGTGTGGCCAGGTTTGGATAAATATGCCATGCTGATATTTTGGGTCTTGGTCCCTAACCATTAAATGTATATATTAAAGTCTTATTTAGTGTAAGGTGAGGAAAGTTTTAATACTACCAAGCCTCTTGATGAGTTTCCAAAGTATAACCTGGGGAGCAGTACCACAAACATACATAAACAAGCAGCTGCCTGAGTCCCATGAACAGCTCATAACTTCTGGAAAGTTTGGCATCTGACCTGTAAGGTGGTGCTAGAGTCAAGACACCTAAATCTGAGACTGCAATCTTCCAAATCTTCATTTAGCTCCCAAGGAGTTGAAATTGATAAGGTGCCAGTAAAACTCCTTAGGCTCCCAAGATACCGCTTGTGAAAATACTCCAAATAACAACTGTCACAGTCAGGCTGAAAAGCTTGGTGAGTTTCCTCAGCCCAACCAGCTTCCTAAAACTGGGCATCCTCTGTGCAGCTGAGCATTAAATTGTGATTAGGTAAAATGCCCAGTCAGTTCTTAAAGCATCAATTGACCCAAGCATCCCCTTTCCTCGACAGACACCCTGTCCACTGAGCTGCATGTCCACACTTTGCTGCTACTCCAGCCAGTCTTCGAGCCCTGTTCTGCAAAGTGACACCACACTCTCATCCAGACCTACCGAAACCAAGTGCTGAGGTCATGGTCCTGGGAGGTGGCTGATGGCTGAGGCCCAGGGAGGATCTAGAAGCCAATTAGAATACTGTAATAATTTAGCTATGATATTAAAAAAAAAGACATTGCAGCAGCTCCCCTTTGCTGTCATGTTGCAAACCATTGGTGAGAACACCTGCTGCTTTTATGAAACAGACCATACAAGCACCATCTCCAAAAGAGGGTTCAGAGCTCTGAATGGCAAAACAGCAGGTCATGGCAACCCCAAGAAGGGCCACAGTTAAAGCAATATTGTCTCTTCAGCCTCTCCTGCAATTGCCTTGAGCAGCTCAGAGCACTGACCACTATGAATTTCGCACTGAGGTTCCCAGCTTTCTCGCCCTGGCACGCAGGGAGCCCAGATACCCATCTCGAGGTTATGCATTGTATGGGTTCACACATAGGAGCCAGGTAAGTAAAAAAGCAGCTTCAGCAGTGAAAATGTAGTCCTGACTATAAAACAATGAGCCTTCACACATTCCACCAAGGTCTGAAGTCCAACTTTTCTATCTTGTGGTCATTTATTTTTAATTTCCCCTTCTTAATTTCCTCAGAGCAATACTTAAGACATAGGGACTTGCAGAATTTTTTTAAGGCTGACAGAAATCGTCCCAACAGGCAGATTTTTCTCTTTTATTTGTTTTGTTTCTTCTGCTCTCCTCTTCCATCTGTAGGACTTTCTCACTTCTCAGTAGAAGGTTGTGTAGAAGCATCTCTGCCACAAGCTGTGCTCCAGTGAGAAGTGTCACCTCCAGATGAACTGCTCCACCCTCACCCAGAACAAACAAGGTACGTGTGTTGGTAGAGGAGTAGAAAATGAATGGTCTTCTTGTGGTAAGGCTGCACAAGGCCTTTGATAGACTTGCCCCATGAAGTCTGCACAGGGGACACACGAGTTGCTCATGAGTTTACTCTCCCAGAGCTGAAATTCATCTGCCAGAACCTGAATTTTGTGGAGGGAACAAACAAGGTTCTGCTTCACAGATGAAAACAGGATCAGTCCTGTTCTCTTCCAGCCCCAAATGTAGTTTTCAACACTGATGTTAAACTATGACTTTGTAATACCAAAAGGGCACATAGTTATTTTCTAGCTCTTTCTTCTCAAGCTAAAAATGCTCGCATTTAGGAAAATACATTTAGTAACCAAATAACAATTACATCTGTATCTGGACAATGCTTTCCTGTAGTACCACAGACACAAGGACCACATTAAAGATGCAAAATTATGTTCGGTTTCATAATGTTTACACATCTGTGACAACATTCCAGGCATTTTGTCAGTATTTAGGGTTAGGGGACAGAGCCATCTTTTTAGAAACCATTTCTATGTCATACACACGGATTAGCACGTATTAAGTAGTCATCATTCCGCCCACAAGCACTTGTATAGAATTCATGGGTTTGGGGAGTAAATTGGAAGCAGACCATGAATGTTAACAATATGGCTAGATACAGGAGTTTTACACTAGTCAAACTAAATAAACAAACCCCTTTTTAGGTTTATTTAAGAATACTGTGCAACCTCAGAATATGTATTTTTAAGGCAATAGAGATACTGCCTTGTAGAAGTGAATTACAGACTTCTGTGATAGACAAGCAGCAAAGTAACTTGTTTTCCAAATTTGTACAAAGCTATAACAAATAAATGACAAAATACTACTTGCTTCCTCACCATACCACTTGTCACTTCAACAGCAAAACATGCTTTTGTATTGCTACAGCTACAGAGCCGATACAGCTAGGAGGAGAATCAAAGAAATTTAGAATTAAGCACCATCAAAACAAGTGGATTTCATATCACCGCACTTTAGTTTGTCAGTTGTTTTACTCATTGTGTAAGAAGCAAAGCAGTAGGCAAGCGTGACTCTGAAAGACTATTTTTTAGAACAAATGATTTGTAAAGAAAAGAAGTAGTATCTGTAGCCTTCGACTTCTGTATGAAGGCAAGCAGCTTAACAATTTTATACCCAGTCATTTAAAAAAATACTTTTTAAAGACATTATTTTTATTTACACTGCCTAATTTTTTGCTGCTAGATATTATTTCTTTTCATGGTAGCAAACTGCAGCTACGCCCAAATTCCATTAGTAATTCACAGTTCCTGATTGCAGCTGAAGGCTGGAACCATGGTCTGTATTCCTAAGAATGAGGCTCTAGGTGAAGCTTAATCTAATATTTGGAAAGCATGTTCCAGGGTCAGCTGCTTGAACCATGTGTACCTTCCTACCTCAGTCCAACCATCCAGCAAGTCTGTGTGCATTTACCCAAGTGCTTTGTTAGCAACACTTGGCAGTGGGCATCTCAGCCACAGGAGAAAGGTCAACATTTTCTCATCAAGGGAATGATTCTCTCATCTATGAGTGTTCTTTATGTGTCAGACTTTCCAAAGAAGTCACCAGTTCAGGAGCTAAACCAGGTGGCCAGTGCATGCTAAAGTAGTCAGCAACTTTTAAAGAAATCAGATTATCAAAAGGTACAGCTGAATCTTGAAAATCTGGTCTTTAAAAGTACTTAAACGGATGCTGGCTTCTTAAACATCTCTTCCAGTTAGAGGTGCTACACATAAAATTCTGGCATTCTTTATTGAAAATATAACACGGCAGCATCACACTCAACTTTGTGGATGCACAAATACTCCTTTTTTTGAACCTATTCCAAATCTGTATGGAAGAAAGGAAAAGCAGTAAGTGCTCATTTGAAGTACCTGTACTGCCCATATATCTGCACATTTACAGTAATTTCTTGGATTTAATGTAAAAGGTGAACTGGCACTACTTGGTGTAATAAAGGTTTAAAGAGACCATCTGTTAGTTTGTTTATGGATTTTAATGGGAGCTGTCCTGGGCTTCATATAAACATTACCCAAAAGCTTACCTGATGCAAGCATTACTTAAAAACTACAGAAAGATTTCTGGCTTCACCACGACTATGACCAGCTAAGTACAAAATGTATGGAGACAAAAAAAAATAATAATATAAAGGTCCTTAATAAATAAGAATAAATCAGCAAGGTACCTCTTGTATTCTTCATGTTATAGTAGTCTGTGTTCGTGTTTCACAGACTATTTAAAACGTGCAAGTATAGTCTTGAAATGTGAAAATAGTTTGACATTTCAAAAAATATAAAACCAACAGGGTTTTTAATTTTTTTTTCTTCAGAATGAAGTTTTTGCTTCTTTTGTGGCAGAGAGATTTGAAATTACTTTGAATATTGTGGAGAAAAATTGAAATAGTAGTTAACCATCAAAACAACCCTGAATAGTTCCTGCACTGTCCTTAACTAATATCTCCTGCTACCCACACTGATACCAATGGATATGTAAGCAACTATCCTGTATTTCAGCATTGAATTAACCCTCATACTGGAACAGAAACTGTAATTTTGAATAAAATTCAGGTACTGACAGAAAAATAAACGTCTAAATTCTGTACTATACATCAGTGTCAGGAGCTTGAATGCCAAACAAGATAAGTTGATACTGTTCATTTATGAAATTAGTTTGTCCTACTTGACTTGAAACCTGATGGGAATGTATAAACATGATTGGATCATTAAAATGAATGTTGTAACCTCCTTAGGAAAAATGTAGAGCCGGTAAGCAGAAGTAAGAAAGTAATCAAACAACTGAATTTTAGGTACTTTCTTAGATGCTTATTTTATCATTGACATGGTCTCTTTAGGTTTCTTAAATTGTTGGATGAGACAGGAGATTAATGTTTGAATCCCAGTTGTGTCTTTCAATAGAGTATAGGGAATGAGACAAACTAGCTTTCAAAATTAAAGACTTATTTTGGCTAATTTGTGCAGAACGATTTGATCATAGCACATGATGAATAAACAGTTTTCAATTTTAGAGCAACAAAAGAAGACAATAAGCAGCAGTTAGAAACACTAGAGATTTTAAAATAAATAGGCATAGATAATTGATATTCAGGAACCTTAAAAGAGTGGGATGAGGTTTTTGCTTTACCATTAATATAGATTTCCAATAAATCTGGGAAAACAAAGGACGATCCAAAAGAATGGAAGAGTGCAAAAGCTCTAACTGTATTTCTAAGTGGTAAACAGGACAGTGTGGATAAGCTTGTCAATCTGCTATCAGTCCCGAACAATGAATGAAATACATGCTAAAATGATACATGGGAAAAAGGAATTCAAAATGTGCACAGCGCTGAGGGTGAGACAAAGGGCCCATGTTTGAAAAAGACAGCACTTCTGAAAACCCACAGGGATCATGACAAATAATCAGCCAAACAAAATCCTTTCTCAGGCCTGAGTGCAAGGATGGGATTAGGAGGAATATATGTTCACAGTTCTACAGGGATGATTCAAGCTCAGACAAGGCTAATGGAAGAGTAACAAGAATTCAAACAAATTTAAAAACATGGATCACAATATTTACAAACCAGTATGTTTTGATAATGGAGGGGTCTTCACTGTAGCAGACAGCATATAAGAGACTCCAAGGATGGAATCTGCAGTGGGGCAAAATCAGACTAGATTGCAGAGGAACATTTTTAACAGTAAGACTGTTCTGGACAGTAAGACCACTCTGGAATAACTTATTACATGCAGTCAGGGGATCCCCATAGAAAAAAAAATGAAGCAAGTGTGGATATTTTCCCATGAATATACTATCATTAAAATAAAAATTAAGTCAGTGAAATTTCGTAGTTCAGGTGGTGTAAGAGTTAAAGCCACATGATCACAAAAGCCAAGTCTGGCTTTCTAATCCATGAGCAGTGTTGACATTACAATTGTCATCACCAGGTGTTTAACGCCCCACAAAGATAAATGGGACCATCCATACCATTCCTTATGGCATCTGTTTCAGGCAGTTTAAAAATTCAGGAACGCTGCTGTATTGGATTGCATGTGGGAAGATGTATTCATAAACAAAAATGAAATATTACTAAAGGAAATGTGCTATAATTATTAATATTTAAGATTTTTGTTTCAGTGGTAGTTAACACTTGCAAGTTGAGGACTCTGTTCCACCATGCACTGTAAAAAACCTATTTCAGATAGTTTACAATGGATCTTGCAGCACAATTTGAACTCAACAGTAATTTTTAGCCAGGGAACAGACACAGTAAAAGCTGTTGAGGGTACGCATCCTATTACTCTGAAAATACTGTTCCACTCCTTCAAGCAGCATGCATCACTTTATTGCAGCATGGAAAAAGTCTGGGTTCAAAGCTTAGCTGGATTCTGTCTTGCAATTATTCCTGGCTTTTTATAAAGGTGCTGAAGCAAGCATGAAAACATAATTATGAAAGTATTGACAGCACATTTGCAAGTATCCTGTGCTTTGTTTTGTTAAACAATAGTTTCAGATGTAAACTTTACAGTGTTTGGTGGTCCACAAAATATATGTGCAGCAGTAGTACGGTTGTTTTCATGGTTGACTTCTTTGTAACATCACAAATGAGAGGAAAATTTTACAATGAAACAAAGGATCTGGCCTCTCTGGTAAAGCAAGGGACGTTCCTCACAAACTAAATCTATCGGTATCAAAGAGATGTACTTTTTTTCTTTTTTACGTGTTCTTTTTTTTTTTCCTTTCTTTTCTTTTCCTTTTTTTTTTTTTTTTTTGTTTTTCTCTTATAAATTCTGATTGACTTGAGTACTGGGTACAAAAATCTCCATTTGAAATAGCTTGAGCTTGTTCATCGTTTTAATTGCTTTTCACCATCTTGTCCATGGAGCACTTTGCGAGGCAGAGCTGCATGGGCTATGATGTAATGAGATCTTGTTAGCTAAGCAAGACCAGACCTCAAGCTTAAGCAAAATAAAATCGGATAGACTCCCTGCCCCTTGACCCAGCTGTTTTCCAGTCTTTGAACAGTAAAGAAACTTGGAATCTGGTCAGAGATGCCAGTGTAAAAATTCCCCTGGCTGAACGGATCTGTCAAACAGTGTAAAACCAGAGGAACTGGTTCCCACTGCTTTCTGTCTTGTCCAAAAAGGCACATTAAGCAAAAGAAAGGTTGAGAAATTCAGAGGGAAGATGAACTGTATCTTTATTGTGATGATTTCTGGCCAGCATATGGTCCCTTAGGGACCAAAGCCAGCTTCATAAATTAGAACCATATAGAGTTCACAAACTTATTTTATGTCATAACTTTAGCTGAAGAGCAAAGCAAGACAGGACAGGGTAGGCTGAGAAAGAAGAAGCTGTAACTAGTTCTGACAGACCCTCCAACATTTCCTCTGAGCACATTTGTGAAATGGAGCAAATACGTCCTTCTGCAAAGCTTTTTGCAAAACTGGAATTGTTTGTCCCAAAAAACCCACAATAATAGATATATTTACATATATAAAATATTTATACATGCAATATACATATATATAAACACATACAATAACACATACACATAATAAATAATAAATCTGAATAACAGAGGAAAATATGGATTACAAAATAGAAGCAGCACATATCATGCATGTAGTATTTCTAGTAAGAAGTACAATTAACTTAGCCTATTCTACCCACTGAAGACATGTCTCTCTTCTCATTACTTAATGCATTTTACTAACAAATTTTTCTTTGAGAGTAGTTGGAGGGGTAGTGATTCACTGAAATCTTGAGATTATCTACAGTCTGCTTACTTTAAACACTGCATACCTGTAAAATCTGTAATTCTATGTAGGACCTGCTTAAATAGCATCTTTGGCTAAATATTTTTCTTTCAACCAAACCTCATAGCTTAGGAGGTTGTTTGGGGCCTTGTGTGTGTGTGTGTGTGTGTGTGTGTGTGTGTTTGTTTGCCTGCTTGTTTTTTGTTTAGTTTTTTTGTGTGGTTTTTTTTTGTTTGATTGGTTGGTTTGCTTTGCTTTGTTTTTTTAACAAGACTGTAAATGTTAGAGTTACTTTCCAATTAGAACTGATCATATGATTAATTTCTTTGGCTAAGAGGTGAGAAAGGATGTTCTAACCAATATCTGGGAGTCAAGAAGATTGGTATTTGCTCTGGCACTATGTTAGATAGCCTACTTTGCCAAAAAAAGATAGTTTCAGGAGATTAAATTGGAATTTTTAGGATTGCAAAGATAATTCAAAACTATTTAACCCAGTCTTTGTATATGCTCTCATAATACATGTATTAATATAGTTACACGTTAATGTAGCACAAATAAAAACCAATTCATCTTCACACAACAAGTTATTGGATTGTGATGATCAGTACCAAAAGATTGTATTAAGTACCTTTAGTTTGAAAGGTCTGGATAGTTTCTGATCAATAGCAACTTCCACATTCATAACTGGTGGATGAAAGGTGATCACCATCCTGACTCATCTCTGTGGTCCTCAAAAACACATCTTACAAAGCTGTGGCTGAGAATTAGACTGTTCTCATGGGAATGTGTTTGAAAGAGTCTTCTTCCATCAACCGAACCTTAAGGCATTAGCCATTGTCCCAGGTGGATCACCAGAGCTGGGTCTCAGCGGCCATGTTTGAGAACAAAACAGCGACTGGAGGAACAGTCAGTGCAGAGGGGCATTACCAACAGCCAGTAATCAAATCACTTGCAAACAGTACCGAGATTACTATGGGAAATATATTTACCATAACTAAAAATCTAAGAACTGGCACTTCAGCCTTCAATTTCAGAGTGGATGCTCAGTTCTGGGAAGCAACGCTTCTCAGAAAGAGTTGGAGATCAGAGTTCGTAGTCATCTGGGTATAATTTCCCAAAGTGACACAGTGCACAAAATGTCTAATGTGAACTTAATAAATAGGCATCAGAGGAATAATGAATGAAGATAGGTGTCGAGACTCATTACACTGTTGTTGTATTTAGTACTGATGAAATCATTACCGGAATATTTTGTCCAGTTTCTGGGGTCCATGGTTCAGGAATATTGTTGAAGAAGTTCAGAGAAGAGTCACAAACATGACTTGTGGACTGTTAATCATGCTTCAGGGTAAAAGACTCCAAGTGCTCAATCTGCTTAGTTTATCAGTTGAGAATACTAAAGATTGATTTGGACCTAACCTCTAAGCTGTTGCCATGGGGAATTATACAGGTTTGGTTATGGACTCTTAAATCACGCAAATATATGAAATTAGCAAGGATAATAGAAGGAGGCAAAATAATAGGAAAATCTGCAACAATTCGTGCTAGAAATAAGGGTGCATACTTTTGCCAACTGGAGTCAGCAACTTCCTAAGGTCTGTGGCAGATTCCTTCTCAATAGCAATTTAAAAATGTTTTTTCTAAAAGATAGTTTGTGGCTCAAAAAAGAATTAATGCAGGAAGTTCTAACAACTTGCTTTATACAATAGTACTTTTGCTTTTATCATCTGCAAAACTATGAAAAGACCAGGCTGAAATATTGAGTTTTGGGACCTTGCAGCCATCAAAACAGAGGTCTTCAAATATACCAGTTTAAAAGTGATGAATCTGAGGAATGAAGAGAGTCCTTACTGGTAGCATATCTTCATGTGAACAAGGCTTTTAGGAGATACTACTGTGTACAAAAAAAACCCCACTCAAACACAACTCCAGAGAAACTATAGCTATACCACTGAAAGTTGTTTTACAAACATTCAACTAGTTTGTTAAGTGTATACTACTGCATAACATACTAATAACTGTATAAGTAAAACTTGGCACTTTCATGTTGCTTTCCAGCAAAAAATCTCATAGACAGCAATTAATGAGTTGAATCACTCAGAAATCCTGTGAAGTTATTAACTACTATTATTTGCATTATACAAAGGACAAATTGAGAGACAGAGAGTGCCCAAGATCAGAGAGGAATTCTGGGACTTGTCTGGAAATGAAACAAAAGCCTTCTGAGAGCTGTTCCTGTGCTTTAACCATTTTTTTTTTTCACCAGGCAAACTGTAAAGATCCTGGCAGGTGACATTCCTGTTCTGTCAGTATTGATCCAATCCTGTGTCCAGTGCCAAAAGACACTCTGATGCTGAAAGCGCCGTCTCTTTCCAATGACATATAGAACGTAAAGTCTTAAACACTTACCCTGTGACTTATTCTCATTGCACTCATATAAGAAAGAGGTGATATTGATTTTGGTGTCTTGTCAAAATTCCAACTTGGGTAATTAGTTTATTCTTGCCTAAACTCCTTGAATTTCCATATCGATGACACTTTTCATATGCCTCCCTGCAGAAAAGAATACCTGAACTATTACAACAGAAAAGTTTGCAATATTAAGTTAACCAAACTGAAGAGCACCATAACATGTCTACCACTTTACAAAATTTTTGTAAAGGACTCTGCAGGAAAACTGATTAGTGGTACACCAGGGATTTTAAAAGGTTATAAATAAAAATTAATTGTTAAAATGAAATCTTAATGCAAGACTACTCTATGCCCCAAACCTGAATTTTTATTTTTTCCTCATTTTTGGAAAATGTAGGAATTGCCTTCATGATATGAAATGTCCATTCTGATGGGTATGTTATAGGCAGAAGACGTGATGCAAATTCAAGGATAAATGGTGAAAATGACACAAATTAAGTAAAAATCAGCTTACTGCATCTACAGCAACACAAAAACTGGACTTCCAGCAAGAAAAAAACTAAGTCACATCTGTTACTAGAATTGAACAAAATCAACATAGAATGAACCAACATTATTTTGGTCTTTGATCTCGTGGATGCTTTATGACAGAGATCATAAATCACATAATTATTATCTGATATCAAGACAGCATGAATTAACCTCTTACATTCCTAAGGCAATGAGAGGCCTCACTGAAAGTCAAAATCTGCTTGTGTGGAATAAGTAACCTTACTGAGGGAAACAAACCCCTTTCTTCCCATTTTAATCTAATCTGGATTTTGAAAACTTTTTAGTGGTTCAGAGGTGGAAAATATCATACTGAAATTCACTGGGTCACAGACGTTTCCTGTTTGTTTCTGGAAGCTGTGGTTACGAATTGTAAATCACATCATCACTTGGGTTCTGGCTTCTTTTAATTGTAGACTTCCTCCTTCCTTTTGCTCCTCTTCATCACTGGGGGTCAGCTCAAGATGCCTCTATGTTTTGGCTGCTGAAATCCAGGAAAATTTGGAAGGTCTTTAATTCTGACATTTCATTCCTGCTATTGATATGAAACAGCTTACATTTGACGAGCTTCAGAAAACACTGCAGAGAATAGTACACACTTGGATTTTCTTTTTTGCAGTAGGCAGTATTGAATAAGACTGGACTTTGGTTTTTTTTTTTACCTCCTTGAATAGAAAATTTCCAGGAATATCGGTACTTCTTTCTTTTTAAACATTTTAAAAACATTTTACTGTAAATTGGCCAGCAGGAATGATGGGCACTTCATGATTAAAACAGCTTATTTTTATGTATACAGCAGACAATCATTTGCAGCAGGAACCATACATATATATTGTGAAAAACAGGCACACAATAGAAGTTCTTTCACAAAAGAATTGTACTTTTCCAAAAGACTGATGTACCTGAAATACTGTATAACAAAAAATATAGCAGCTAGACTAATAACATCAGAACCAGGTCACACAGAACCATGACCAATAATTCAGCATTTCTAGTCCAAGAACAAGAAAAGAAGACAATACCTGAGCTTCATAACAAAAAACATAACACAATAAACAGAGAAGATTCTTTTACTGGCAACATTTGGAGCTGAAAGGCAGCCAAAAGGGAGATGGGGTGAGTTTCGTGCGCATCCTCACAGGAAGGGCACTGGATTAGGTAGCCCATAGAATGATCTGTGCTTGAAAAACAGTTATGTATTGCTTCTGCCCAGGCAGATGGCAGGTCCAGTTTTCAGGCAGCGCTGCACTAGTGACCCCACCACTGAAATGAAAAGCTAGCAATAAACACAAATTTGAGAATCAGGTGTTTTTTCTAATAGCATGACACCTACACTCTGATCAGTGTCTTTGTGAAAGATGTAACCACTGTTATTGTCAAATGTGGCCAGCCACTTTGTTGCTCCACTCCACTTTTTGCTTCACTTTTCACTATGCCTTGATGGTGCAGCATTATTATTTATCTGCTTTTTAAAATTTTGGACTTACAGTAATAAAGATTACTGTTCAAATTTCTGGATACTTGTCCGGAATTATATACAGATACTGTACTAGATAATGCCATCAGGAAAGCAATTGGCAGCATGGGCTTGTCTCCAGCTGGATGCTACAAACTAGACTCTGAGCTCAAGTCAGCGTGTAAGCTGTGCAGGGTGAGGTCCCACATGAACCAGAGCCTTGGGCTAACATGGCAGTGCAGATGTAACCAGAAGCTGAGGTGTTGTACAGTCAGGGCCATGCTGAAACAGCCCTTCTCTTTTCTGCATATACTCTATTGGTCACTGCTTTGGCCTTTGAACAAGATTCATAAGATCTGGCAAAGGCTCCTATTGCCCTTTTGTCCTGCATACATGTTGCACTGGTTTGACTGAAAATGAGTCAATTTTCTTCACGCAGTTAGAAACCTTTATTTTCCATAGCTAGTATGGTCATTATTTGAACATAGTTTGAGAACAAGAGATAACACCCCCGCACAGAGTTAATATTTTTAATTGCTCTAGTCTGAGAGCCAAGGACATTCTGAGCACCCTGCCCACAGGTGTGAGGCATCAAGGAAGGGGGACCTGCATGGGGCAGAGCTTGACTGACATCCAGACTGATCAATGAGAATATTCCATCCCATTATCATCGTACTTCATATTTAAGGAGAGTCAGGATCTTCCAGTCTCTCTCCCACTTCTTCGCTTTCTTCGCTCTTTTTGTCGGAGCTGGGGGAGTTCAGTTCGGGATGTTTAATTCAGCCTTTTGCTGTTTTGCAGAGGCCTCTGGGCCTTTTTGCCTTTTTTCCTTCTAATGGGATTGGCTATTCGGGACCAGGTACAGCTTCCTGAGACTGGCTGCTTGGTGTGGACAGTGTTCATGAGGAATTGCCTTGAGTATCTTTTATTTTATACTCTATTTCTATTATATATATATATTTACTAGTGGTGTATTAGTATTTTGTTATTTTATTAAACTGTGTTTATCTCAGTCCAAGTTTCTCCCTTCCCTTTCGATTCTCTCCCCTATTTGAAGGGTGAGGAGGGGGGTGGGTGAGCGGCTATCATGGTTGTATTGCTAGCTCGGGTTAAACCACGACACATGTGCTAAAGACAGAGACAGGTACCTCCAGCTCACAAAACATCCAGGCTACAAGGCACTGAGTGTGAATAATACATCTGATAATTTGCCTTATGTATGTGCAATAAAGACTTAAGCAAGTGAGCAAGCACAGTTCACCATTTTGAGAACTGAGACAGCAAGAGGTTTGGACATTTTCCATGATATTGAAAGTTTAGTTCCACTGAATTAGACAGATAATTCTGACATAACTACTTCATGACTCAGTGTTCCATTCTCATAACAAAGGAAGGGAAAGACAATGTACAGTATGGCATAGGATCAGGCACCAATCAATTGTATCAATGAATCAATTATATAATTGAGTATATATATTTCATTATATGATGAAATTAAAGAGAAGCTATGCAAATTATGCTATATTATATAGGTTATTATAACCAGCACTTAAACAGACTCACTGAAAGAGTGAAATCCTTTAACAGGAATGCAAAAAAAATTAAAAGATTTTGGAAAAGTTCTACCAGCACTATTGCCTAGACACGACTTATCTCTCTTTTAAGCTAAGTCCACATTTGACATATCACTAAAAATTAGGGTGAAATCCCCTGAAAACAGGAGACATATTATTAAAATCTGCTGTAAAAGACAAGAAAAACATGATTTAGAGTAGAGCAATGGGAGAATGTAGTAATAGCAGCTCTATCATGCATATTGAATGTTCTGATCAGGCTGACATTTATCAGTGCAAATTCTTCCTGAGTTCCCACAACTCTACAGAGGGGTGTTTGAAAGTTCCTAATTCTGCTATGTAATCTATGATAAGGAAAAAAAAAAAAAAAAAAAGGAAATATGTAGGCCGTCTGTATTTGAGTCTGTGTGATGGTAGATCTCAATGTGGAGTGTGATGCACAAGAAGCACATGGCTTCATGCCAGATTTATGTTCTCTTGAAACTGGGGTCGACTCGAGCATCAAGTAAAAATAATTTATCCTCTATGTAAATTGCATTTGGTCCAGCTATAAGTAAAAATGAGACTGAGGGCAGCGTTGCTTTCTGAACCAAATATTTTAGACTGATCTATATTTATCTCCTCAATAAACATTTTTTTGTAAGCTAAGTTGCAAATAACCAGGAATTTCATATGAGCTCAGACTCCTCTAAAGAAGATAAACCCAGAGTAGGCAGTGTCTCATGATTAGAATAAGGAATTACCTGAAAGCCCACTGTAAGGTCCATAGAAATCAACAGGAATCTATTGACTTCAGGGAATTTTAGATCAGGCTCTGGAAGAACTTGGGGAAATCACTCCTCCGGCACATCACTTCATTCATCTGCTCAGCGACTACAACATACCTACACATTCTGTCACAAGTGAGAGCCTGTCAGGTGACTCCCCCAGCATTTTCCCCTTTCATCCAGGGAACTCCTTCATTAGCGATAAGCCTCTGTGCCCTGGCATCTGTGTACCAGCCAAGAGGAGGAACCTGTTTGTAAACCAGATGCTTTGACATAGCTGGAACTTGGAAGGGAGGCAGCAGTACTTGGCAAACAAACTTGTAATAAGTGCACTTTGCTTGAAATGTTTATAATTTGTTCTTGAAAAATATGCTGAGAAGATGGGCACTAGACATACTGCTTGACTTTGAAGTTCAAGTTTGAAGGTGGGGATCCTGAATACCTCCCAAGGAACATTTGGAAAAAAAACCTCACAACCTGGTGCTCTGTAAAGAATGTGCTTGAGGAGAGGGGATATGGAGAGTTAATAAGCCCCACTGTCATGCCATCTGCAGAGAAATTATCAAGGTCCAGAGAAAGGCAGCTTAATTGTAAGCAGTGACATGTCCACACAAAGCCTCCCTAATCTGCTAGTAGTGTTTAATACTGAGCACACAGGTATACCAAATATCCCTTCCAAACCACATTGATACTTTTAGCTTAGCAATATACTAAAAAAAAAAATAAATTGCAAATATGTAAAAACACAAAAGGAGTCACATTGGCTGTCTTACATTTTCTCAAAATAAGACACATAAAGGAGTTACTTTGCTTAGCTGACGTGTACGTGATGCTTACTGATGATCCACAAAATATTACTCCCAAGAAAAAAAGAGCAACTAGAGCTCCTCCTGGACACAATCTGATCAAAGAAGAAAAAAAAAAGACCTCAGGTACTCACCATGTGAAGACTAACCTGACAGTTTCTTCCTTGTGACAGTCTCATTACTCTGAGGACAGAAAAGAACTGCAGGTAGAGATATTGAACATGGATGGAAGGTAACCTGAACAATTTTCTGAAATTAGGCTCAGCAATATTATGACACTTAGAATTTGACTAAATAAAAAGGGGGAAAGGTATGGCACTCAAACAGTTTATATCTTTAGAAGGAAACCAACTCAGTTTAGATGTCGGGCTGGGAGGGGGTACTAGCACATGAAGGGGAGCTGAGGGACGCTAAAAACCTTGAGGAATTTTCGATCCAATTCCCCTCCTGTCAACTCTTTTCCCTCCCTATCTCCCTCCCTTGCCTGCCTTGCTCTCCTTGCTTCCTAAAAGATCTCTCTCACCTGTAAGTCTGTAACAATTAGTGCAAATCAGTGAGGAGAGGGAGGCAAGCGGTGTTTGCATGGAGCTTGTGTAGCAAATGGCTGTCCAGGCAGGAGACACCTCCTTGGCAGGGAAGGTGGTTGGTTGTGCAGGGGAGCGAACAGTTTTTGGGGAATGCTGTAAAGTGCCAGTGGCAGCTGGAAGGCAGGGACCAGGCAGGAGCAAGGTGATTTAGCTAAGGCTGACTTGGTGGACAAAGCAATGAGAGAGTCCAAAGGACTTCTTCAGTAGCAGGACCCAGGGGAGGACAAGTTGGAAAGCTGGATTGGGGCAGGTTTGCTGGACCTGGAAGTGAAGTTTCAGGGAGGAGAATTAGGCTCCTGTACTCCAGGGATGGTCAGTGTGGCTGACTGCCTTGGTGGCAGTTGGAGACCTAAAATCCCACAGAAAAAGTAAAGGGCTGAACTGCAACAGCTCTGGAATCACTCACTGCTTTAGAGCCTAAGTAAAAAAATAGGTAAGATGGAAAGAGCTAGGGAAAATAATACCTGGGGGTTAATAGTTGCACACAAAGCAAAATAATAATCTTACAAAATTTTGTCAGTGTTTAATTAAGCATGTGAATAGTTTCATTGATGCCTAGTGGGAATACACATGAGTAAAGATAAACACACAAACCAGAAACCTGAAATAGGAAGTGGTGCATAAAACCAGGAATAATTAATATGGAATAGGACGGGCTGAGGAAAAAAGTCGAGAGAAAAGAGGAGTGCAAATGCAATTTTTAAAAGAGGGAAGCAAATTAGATGCAGAAAAACATGATACTTTATAAATTATTTTCTGCTGATGATTTAAATATATACAACATATGTAATACTGGTATTGCTTTTAAAGGCTCAACCTAGAATGCATTAAAGAAAGTATATTCAGCTTCCTCGGATTAGTAAGCAGGCAAGATTTGCATTTAAAATATGAGTCCAGATCATGCACCCTCTCAGACAGGGTTAAACCAGACCAGAAAAAATGGCAGGGTCAGGGCCAAGGCAGCTGCCTGCATGCCTGTTATGTCTGTCATTGTTTGTTTTGCCTTTTTGGACTTGTAAGCTCTTCGGGCTAGGAACACTCCCCATGGGGCCCATCCAGCCTCTGCTGCCTTCAGTGGGCACTGGGTAAGGCTTTGTTTGTCCAGTGTTTGCCTGAGAGGAGTCAGGGCCTGATTGAGACTTGTAAGTTACAGATGTAACACCACCAAAATGAAACATATAGTCACTGAGACATGGCTGTGCTTGAATGTTTTTTTTTTCTTATACTGGGATTCTGCACAGCCTTGAAGTTCCACCCACATAAAGCAAGAGTTTTTTGGGCCTTAGACAACATTATACTTGGTGAATATAGGGGAAAAAAACACCCCCAGGACAGAGGAAAGGGCAATTTAAAAGCAGTCCCTAAAAGCACATGTGCTTGTTTTCACACTAGCTGTCGTGGCTCAAGCCCTGCCGAGCAGCACTCGGAGGAGGAGGGGTCTGGTGGCTCTTTTGGTGGACACAGATGACTTGCCGTCCCGTTTCCTTGTGCCAAGAACAGCAAGTATCAGCAGGGCCGAGAGGAGCTAAAAAGGTGCGAGAGAGACACCCTGCAAACACTGACACCCGAGCCTCGGCACTGCCGAGTACGCCATCCCCATTCTCACCTCGCCGAAGGGGTGGCCGACAACCCCTCGGCCGCGACACCTTCAGGGGCCTCGCTCAAGCACTGCGGGCCGATCGGCGGCTCTTCCCCGAGCGGGGCGGGCAGGGCGCGGAGCGGGGCGGAGCGCGGCGGGCGGCGGAGGGAAGCGCGGCGCTTTGGTGCCACCGCGTGGAGCACGGCGGAGCAGGGCGGGGGCCACCGCCTCCTGCGCCCCCGCGCCGCTCCTGGTGTTTAATTACTTCCTGCCGTAATAACGCAGCGGAGCAAGGATGTGTTGTTTGCGGAATGAGGCTGTGCGAGACGCACAGAGAAAAATTCCAGGATTCAACAGCACTCAAAAAGATTTTTTAATTTTTTTGTTTGGGAGGGGGGTGGGCGGAATAGCTTTACATGAAACTTTGGAGAGCGGGGCTTAGGGGCTTGCTAATGCCAGAGGAGATGTGCTGGCTGCTGGTAATTGGAAGCCTGCCATATGAAGAAAGGCTGAGAGAACTGGGCTTGTTCAGCCTTCAGAAAAGAGGGCTTAGGTGGGACCTTATTACCTTGTTATGGTAGCTAAAGGGTGGCTACAAAGAAGATGGAGACTCCCTTTTTACAAGGAATCACATGGTGGCAATGGGTACGAGTTACTCCTGGGGAGCTTCTGATTTGACACAAGAGGGAAATTTTTCACTATGAGAGCAATCAGCTGTTGGAAAAATCTCCCCAAGGAAGTGGTGGATTCCCCAACATTGGACGCTTTTAAGATTCAGCTGGACAGGGTGCTGGGCCATCTTGTCTAGACCATGCTTTTGCCAAGAAAGGTTGGACCAGATGATCCTTGTGGTCCCTTCCAACCTGATATTCTATAGTTCTGTGACTGTAACAGATTGGGTTGTCATGCAGCCCCGCGATGAGGCACCACTCTCTGTCTGCGTGCAGATGATCCGCTACCAGCAGTCTAAGTTTTGCATGGAGGTTCCTGTGGTGCAGCAGATTGAAGTTGTCTTGTCTACTTTTCTTTTTACTTACTTCATGTTCTCATTTTTTGTGAAATATGTATTCTCAGGGTGCATCTTTTTACAATCATTAGGTGCAACCTTTCTCTTAACATTGTGACAGAGGTCAGGAATTTCTTATAAAATATTATAAAACTAGAGAACCTGGAAGAAATCTCAGGGTAAATTTTGACTTCTGGAATTGGAAGTCTTGAGGTAGATCAGGTGTGTGCCACCTCCTCAGTGTTTCATCTGGAAGCCTTGAGCCTAATTCAGAGAGTGTATTAAAGGTGGTATAATCTGGACTGTTTCTGCTCCATTTATTGCAATAAACAATGTCTGAATTAAGTCTAACAGAGAAACTAGGAGTAAGTATAATGGTTGCTGGGGAAAGAAGCACAACCACTAATTTTATGATGCCTCTGTACAAAGAGTAGCAAAGCTTCTCATAGTGCAGCTGTTTACCTCTTTGGCCTAGCTCTTCCTCTTCCTTCATGCCAATTAGTATCCAAGCAGTTTTTTGACCTTCTCTTCACAGTTAGGACATGCAGAAAATCCTGTGCGTGACTGGTTAAAGGACTATAGGGGCCCTGAACACTCTTTATTACAGACTCCATTCTTGAACCTTTAGAGTTGAACTTGAAGTCTGTGTTCTTATTGCTGGAAGTATATTTTGAGTATTACTTGCTGTGCGCAAATATTTAGAATGTGAAGTGTAACTCAGGGCTGCCTTTTTTTTTTTTTTTTTTTTACATTCCTTTGTTTCTGAGCCGTATTTTATGACTATGATCTAAATCTAAGAAAAGACTAACTCCGACAGTACAATGTAAAAATTGCTGTGAGTTCAGTGGCAAATTTTGTTTGTGCCCAGGAAATTCTGGTCCCAAAGAAGCCAATGTCGGAAGTTTTAGTGTTTTCAAGAGTGCAAGAATTTCCTACTATCTTTTGTTTATGTAAAATTCCCCAGAGAGAGTAGCAAACATTGCAGTGTTTCAGAATTACTCCTGGAAATAAACTGACCAGAAATTCACAGGTGTTGTGTATGCTCCTGTGTATTATTACAATGAATGAATGAGTTTTGGGACTGAAGAAAAAGGTTCTATATGCCTGATCCTAAGGTTAAAGTTAATGTATAGTGGTGTAAAGGCTAGATATAATACTATCTCAATCCATGTGTACATCTAGCTTATGAACAGAGCCACTTGTCCATAGCAATGGAAAAATGCTTTACAATATCCATATTGGAAAAAAAATCAAACACTGCAAGCCAAGAGAGAAAGATACCAATGCCACGTATTGGCTCCAAGTGGAAAGCAAGGGCCTGTCATACTCTGCAATTCAACAATGACCCATCTTGCGTATCCGAACATCTTCACGCTGTTTAAGATTTGGCATTAGCGGAGTCGCTTGCTACTTTCAGTTATAGCTCCCTCATAGAGAAGGTATATTAGAAAAATCAATAGAGAAATCGATACATTTTACCCAAGTTATCAGATGTGCTCCAGATGCTTAAGTTGCTAAATAGCATTTGATTCAAATAAAACGTATTTCACATCCTTTGTATTAAAGCAAGAGTTAGCATATATTTCTCTTCCCTCCCTCTCCATTCCCAGCTGAGTAGCATTTGCGCTCTGGTACCAATTTACGTGGAATTTCAATGTGTTTTTGAAATAAAATTGATTAGGATTTTCTCTCCTGAAAAACTGGCTTAATATCATCCCAACAATTATGGACAATTAGGTTGTATAAAAATACTTTTTAGTTTTATTTCCCAAATAAAGAAATAATGCAGCATAATGAAGGGTTGTGCAAGAGAGCTCCAGGAGTACTTTGAAAAAGCAACAGTCAGTGAGCTGGAAAAATAAGAGAAAAAAGACTGGATTTCAGAGTAAACTGTTTCCATTGGATTTCGTCTCTAGATATTACATTGATACTTTATGTGCATACAAATTATATTCCATGGGAACACTAAAGGGTAAATTAACAGTGCATTGCACATAGATTAGACATGCAAATGACAAAAATGGGATGTAAGTATGTAGAAAATCTATCCCTAAATCAGCATGTACTTAACTCTTTGACAAATAAGAGCATCAGGATAGCATTTGAAGACATACTACATTTTGCAGGAAGGTTTTTGATAAATAAGGGTGTTGGTAATGCTCTTCTCAAATTCTCTCACAACAGCATTAGTCTTTAACGCAAGACCAATAAGCACCTTTTTGGCAAGTTAATACTTACAGTAAATCTATGAAAAAGCCCAATCCAGGGCTGCATGGTTTTGTGGTGATAACAGGCCACAGTGTTTCACATCTGTAGGTTAGAATCACACCTTAGTGCCCCATTAGTGAACTTGCAGTGTTGTAGGAGTTTCAGTTATTTCTGAAACTTAACAACCATGTCACCAGAGAAAGCCACCAATTCAATTTGCTATGATGATAACCCGTGCTGACAGATCCAACCAAGTCATCAGCATTTGAAGAAATGACACTAGGAAAATCTGAGTGAAAGTTATGTACGTGTGTAGTTTACTCATGCAGTAAGAATTGCATCTGTTTAAACAGGGTTGCATCCATGCAGTGTAATAGCAGTGGTGTAGCTGACTGATCACTCCTGTGATTTTACTCCACTGGAGCCATCAGAGATTTAGTCTTACAGTAAGTTAGCTTGCACTGATGATTTCTGAGGTTGATATTCACTGTAAACTCTTGCCCTGTCTTGACTAGCTGGTCTGTTTACCCACATGATTTTTACTATTGCTTCATCATGGTGGCTAGAAGTTACATCTCATGAAGTGCTGTCTCATATCTGTATGTCATATCTGTGTTTATGCTTCTGTGAGCATCTTCCATCTCCTCAATTTCTTTGTAAAAGTAGAGACAAGGAATTAATGAAGTTCAGTGGTACTCACTCAAACATTTTGGAGGAAGTTGCTTAGAAAACGGTGCAAAGCCTTCACTGTGATGTCATACAGAGCTCTGCTGAAATAAAGAATATGAAGATGTTCTCAGAAAAAGCTAAGGACTTGTCATGTTTGAGCAGTTAGTTAGACTGTTGCTGACACAGACTGCCAGGATCAGCCAGTATCTTGTTCCAGACATGATCAACGCACAAAAGGATTGTGTCTCCTGTCTCAGTCTCTCATGTCAGTCTTGTGTCACTTGCCTCCATGAAGGAGACTGGTATCAGGCACAACTTTGGATACCGGGATGTTATTGATCACCCAGACCCAACCGGGACCTTAGAAAGATTGACCTAGTATCCTCCCTTCAAACCTAGTGGCAACCAGCCTCCTGCCTATGAAAATATCTAATTTTGAGATGGATATCACTGTTGAGAGGACTGAAGAGCATAACTGCACATGCTTTAATTGAAGGTCACAGGTCTGACAGGATGTGACATTATCTAATATATAGCTTTTTCTTCAGAGCTACATGTCACCATTTTCTGAACCAGTACTTTTCTGAGCACTGCCTCCAGTTCCCTGACTCACAGCATTGACATGGTGGATGCAAAGTAGTGATGAAACTGTGAAAATGCAGTAGCTCAGCTCCTGCACTCTTCTCACTACCACTCTTTTCTTTTCTTCTGTCTTCCTGACTGAACAAGGTTTTCGAGAGGCAGTTGGAGTCTGTGATTAGCCAGAGGGTGAGCAACCTCAGTGATTCAAGAATGGACAGACTTTCTGCCAGAGCCTATCCCTCTTCACCCCACTTTGTCTTTTCTCCCCACAGAACAAATGTCCTCAACCCTGCTGCAGACTTGGTGTTCTGGCTCCATCTATATAAAAGCTTGTTTGTTAGAAGTCCTGTTCTTGGTTTCTTCAATTCCCCTTGCACTGACCATGCTGTACACCATGAGATAACTGCAAAATATTAAAAAAGGAAAAACAATAGAATCTTGTGGTACATTCTGAATCCAAGATCAAAGTGAAGAGAAATTCTCAAATACAACAATTCAAAGGATATAGAAGAAAGAGGAAGGAAGAAGGGCTTTTCCCTTTTCCAGGACCTCTTCGTGGACAGTTAGCTGCCAGGGAAAGGATGCACCATGTCTTGGTTTTGGCTGGGATAGAGTTAATTTTCTTCCTAGTAGCTGGTATAGTGCTGTGTTTTGGATTTAGTATGAAAGGAATGTTAATAATACACTGATGTTTTGGTTGTTGCCAAGCAATGTTTATACCAAGTCATGGACTTCTCAGCAAGAAGGCTGCAGGTGCACAAGAAGCTGAGAGGGGGAAAAGCCAGGATAGCTGACCCAAACTGGCCAAAGGGGTATTCTTTAATATATGATGTCATGCTCAGTATACAAACTGGAGTTGGCCTGGGTGCACATACTGCTCCTTGGGAACTGATGAGCTCTTGGTATTCTCGCGATGAGCAATTGCAATGTGCATAACTTATTTTGTATATTCTAGTATTACTTTTTTCCCCTTCTCTTTTGCTGACTTATTAAACTTCTTATCTCTACCCACAAGTTCTTTTCCTTTCCCCTCTTTAAATTCTTTCCCCCATCCCACTTGGAGGTGGGACTGAGCAAGCAGCTGCATGGTCCCAGTTGCTGGATGGAGCTAAACTGCAACAACTACAACCCAGACTAGAGTCCTCCCACAGCATAGGAAAATGCCACAAATTGTCGTAAAGATGCTAGGGCAGTCACACATTTAAGAAAGTATACAGCTCTACATAGCAGGTACATCAAACCCTTCATTTAGTCTGTCTTCTCTTGTAAGTCACAGAACATAAACATTCATAAAAGTATATTTGAAAAAAATATCTCCACTCACGTAGCCACAGAGAGACAGACATTATATCATTGCTGGCCTACACCCTTCAGTAAAATCCCAGACACCATTATTTTGTAATAGGTTTGCTTGTGTACTTTGCCTGGAAGAGTCAATTCCTAATATAGTAAAATCTTATGTATTTCATTAAGATAATATAGGGAAGCTTTCCATCCTGCAGACAAAGGGCTAATTTTGCTTTTCAGAGTAGCTGGTGTAATAGTTTTCAGAAAAAAAAATTGCTTTTAAAAAACAGAATTCTGTTTTCCAGTAGAATAAAAATTTTGTTTCTTATTTTAGTATTTGTCCTCTGTAAGATATTATTTAAATCACAGCATAAATTCACAGCAACATCCTCTGGCTATGTTAGGCCATATTTCTTCTTTGGTCTTTCAAGTGAGAGAATTCTATAGAAGTATAGCTAGAAAAAATAGCCTTTCCACTTCCTTTTCACATGTATACATCAAACTGTCATTCTAGGAAACAATTAATTGGCCTGGCATGTTGGATCTTGGAAACTTGTCTTTGCTTTTGTTTGCTAACAGATTACTTTGTTAATTCTAAAGGTTTAGCAAGCACCTTGTTTTTTTCTGCAGAGTTTCATTCATTTGTTCTTGTTCTGTATGAATAGATGTCTTATTGTCACTGAGAGATAGGACTTGGGTTTCACGTCGTACATTCTCCTCTGGCTAATTGTTTGAAATGTTTGGTACCCTAGATGTACAAACAGCCATTGGCCTCTGCGGAGTTTGTCAGGCTGCACATTGGCAATAGATTTAAGAAATGCATTTAGACATGTTTTGAATCTGTAAGATGATGTATTCACTGTAGTCCATTGGGCCTGTTCTCTGCTGCCCTTCACAGTCATTCACATCAGCACGAAAATCAGAACTGACTTCTATGAGTTAAGAATCAGTCTATTAATGAAAAAACAAACCATATTATATATTTGACAAATGGAATTCTAGTTTTTATTCTCAGAGTTATCATGACCAAAGTAGGGAGCTTTGTGTGTTGGTTTTGTTTGTTTGTTTGTTTGTTTGTTTGAATTTGCTGTTGCTTAGATTCTTTTCTTAACAAACTGCAGTGTTACTGGAAGTCTCAACATTCACAACTCAGGTCCCCAGAAGGCCAGAAAATTGTCTTGAATATGGCCCATTTTTGATTGTGGTCTGATACAAATAGGGAAAAGAATTGGAGAAACGGCATGAATGAGTGAGAATCTGACTTTGTATGTTTATGAAAGTCCTTTGAGAGGCACAGAACATCTCTGGCCCCTGATCTACTGTGTATTTAGAATAATAGTGAAGGATGTGCTGCAGCAGCGACTGCATTTCAGGGTTCCCTCCTTGCAGGAAGCTGCCCCTTGCAACTGGGCAGTGCTTACATGCAATATCTAGCTATCCTAGGACCTGTTGGGTGGTGCATGTTCCTCTAAACTGAGGTTCAAATCTTCTGAAGGTACTAGGAATGCTGTTAAATGCTTTGAAATGGGTAGAAACCAAATTTTGATTTTTAATTTGAATAAATACACACCAAAAAATAACACTTCTCAGCTTTAAAGTACAGCAGGTCTACCAAAGTCCAAATGCTTGTGATGCACAGTAGTCATCAAGCTAGCTGCTGAATTATTTCTGTACAAGATCATTTAACTTCAAAACTTCATATTATACAGGTCACATGTTCTGGTGATATTCAGAAGGGAATTGTCACTTTCAGACAACTAATATCAGTCATTCTTCTATCTATATTTGGATTGCAGGCTTAGGAAAGTGTGATGGCAGTTATTAACTGCTCTCAAGAAATCCACTTGCAAGATGGATTTATTTCTTGATTAATGATGGAGATTATTCAAGTATTAATTCCAGTTTTTTATATTGCAAACTTGATATCATCCTTGTTCTCTCCACCCTTAAAATTACTATGATTACTCTAATTGTTAGAAAGCTATTATATGATTCAGATTTGCAAAGTAATTATCAGCTAGTAGCACATCTGCCATTTCATACTAAATTTTGGTATGTATTGTTGTATCTCAATTAACAAAAGATCTAGTAACTGAAGCATTGCTGTATGAATTCTAGTAAGGCTTTCAAGCATGACATAAATTTTGTCCTGATTGATTCTGACTCTTACTGTGTGCTGTTTAATTTGTTGCTTTGCATTTCAGAATTGTGCCGTGAACCCGATGCTTGGTGTTTTATACAATGATTTCTTCGTCTGCAGATGTACATCTAGATGTTTTAAGTGATGGAGCATCCTTTATGACATCATTTTTACTTCTGATTTGCAAGTTGTATTCTCATTGCCTTTTTTCTTTGATTGTGTCACAGGCTACAGGGATTAAACAGAATTGCAGTTTTTAATCTCATCTTTGAGATGAAACTACTAACAGAATGGGATAATTATCTCCACATGTCTAGCTTCTTTTTCATGAATATGAGGAGCAGTGAAGGCAGCAAACATACCAGCTATTAATACTGGAGCATCATTGATTTGCTTTTTAGAGCAGCTGTACTTCTTCTATAAAGTGGTTCAACTTGCTGCAAAATTACAAACCATTTAAGAATGAGATTTGGAATATTCGTAAACATACACACGTGCTTGCATGCGCGCACATACGCATACTGCAAATGTCTGCTAACAATTTCAATAACTTACAACTGAGCTGTTTAAAATGTGTCTGTTACTGAAAAGATACTAATAGGTCAGTTCATGTGCAAAGTTGCTTTCTTAACACTATAAACTCTTCTGGGTTATTAAGTTCAGCATATATATAATTTCTGTACAAATACATCCATGACCTTTTTTAAACAAAATCCATTTCAAAGTGTCTGTAGGCTTTTCTTGAACTCCTTCTGCAGCCCCCAGATTTAGAATGATCTCTAATTACATTGATTTTCCTTTACAGCTTCTTCTTATTCCTGTAATTTTACTTACTGGTTTTACACATAACAGTAGCCGTGAAAATATTCTTAGAAAGCTAAAAGTTAGAAAGAAGATGAATTTAATTTATGGAATCCATATGTAGTTTGGGAACACAGGAGTCCATGCTGTTTCAACTGTATTTAATGGCTGCTTTACTTGATTATTTAGATATTTTTATTGTTCTTAGTATTTACATGTATTACTACTACATATGAAGAACTCCAGCATGTTGCATGTGTATCAGAATTACTAAATCATTCCCAAAGCCTTGAACAGACTAGATTGTGATACACAGCTTCAGAATTTTTATGGAAGAGGAACAAAGAAGGACAATAAATTTTTCTTCTATAGTGGAGCTGTATATCCCAGGCTCTAGAGATGTTGCTTTTTTTTGAATTGTTATCTAGACTTTTTGTAATTTGTTGGATATTGAAATACTACAGTATTCTAATGATATATTTTTATTTTTAAACACTTATTTTAAAATTGAATTTCATATTCTAGTATTAATAGCTCTGGTCTGAGCACATATGGCCAAGTCTAATCTGTTTACAGTACAGAAATACATACATATATGTCAACATCAACACTAGAAGACTGGAGTATTTGAATTGCTTGCCACAGAATGCGGTAACACTAATTATTTCATTTTAGACTCGCTGTTGAATTGACGTATACAACAGCAAACTACTTGAATTACATGTTAAATCAGTGTATTTAGGGTGAAATTGCTGTATCTTGTGTCCAGAATTCTGGTGTGTCCCTAGAGTAGCTATTTGGAAGCAGAATTGTGCTCTCCTGGGTGTGGAGAGCTGGGCTCTCCTAGAGAAGACCAGCACGCGGGGAAGGGCTGAGGGTGAGGATTTCTCAGCTCTGCTTGACATTCAAGAGATGCAGCTTCTGTTACAAGTTAGGTGGTCCTCTATTTCCTTCCCTCTCTAGTTGCAAAATTAAGCATATACACAGGAGGCTATTATTTTTTAAAGAATTTATATATTCTGTCTTTATTGTCTCATATCTTTACTAAAGCTTTCTCTTACACCCATACGGACGTCATGCAAGCATGGAAACAGTTTCCCATTATGCAGATTTATGTCTTTTTTCTTGCTAAAGAAAATGGGAAAGATGTTCTGTTGCGACTCACTGCCTTAAAAGATAAATATCTCCTTCCCCAAAATAAAGCAAATACTCTTTAAAATAAGCCTGTTCTCAGGCTATTTTCCACTACAAGTTCAAATTTCTCTGATGTTTTTTCCTGGTGCTGAGGATTCCCCCATTGTTTTTCTGCTTCACTTGGAGAGAGGCAGCTGTGTGAATTTCCAGCAGGCCTGGCACTTTCTCTCATTTATTCCTGATCAGATGTTCATTCTCAGTTCTAGACATACTAGACCTTAGACACATTAACACAAAAGTAGTGTAAACCATGCACTGTCTTCAAAGAACACACATAGATAAGGTCTATGTACTGAAAACACAGTACTGAAATGAATGTTAAAACAGTTAAATAAAAATCCTAAGTATTGAAACCTCCAAAGGGTTTTCAAATAGCTGACAGCTCTATCTGGAGACAAGAACTTCCCAGGAGCAAATCCTTTGTCTGAGACTTTGCTTGCTGATACGGCTGAGGCAAGTCTACTATAGATTATGCTAAGAAATCTGTCAGGGTCACAGGGATATTAGTACAGTATGGTTTATGATAGAAATAAAGTCTGAAAGCCTGAGTTTTACTAACTTTATGCTCTGTTGATTCCAATGAAATTAGTTCTTGTTTACATGGTTGTTGGTAGGATCAGAATCAGGCTCTAGATCTTCTTTCTACATTGTTCTTACAGTAGTTGTTTGAGTCTTATTGTTGAAGTCTTATTTCACTATGTTGACATAAGCTTCATTCTATCTCTGACAAACAGGGTATATAGGGATCCAGAGTTCTTCTTTGACAGTGTTGACTGAGCCATACATGAGAAGATAACAGAGTTGGGCCACAGGAGTACTTGGCGTGGGAGATTCTGAGTGGAACTGTAAGACAGCAAAGTGAACACAGACACCGAAGGACAGACGAAACACTGGAGGAGGATGAAGAGTTGAAATAGTTAATGCAGCTGGCCAGGCCCTCAGTTGTACTGGGAACAGGTGAGATGCAGAGGAACCATTCATGGACTTTATATCCAACTTCCTAGCTAAACATAATGTAAACATAGACTATAGCAGCCTTAGAGTCTGACCTCTGGCTTTCAGCCACATCCTCTGTGCCAAAGCACCACTACGGCAAGGTGGTATGTGAGGTGCTACAGTACCTTTCAGCCATTTAAGGTGGCCCTTCCAGGGCATTTCTCAGGTGCTTGGATGCTTCTGGTCAGGAGTCTGTGTTGGCTAAAGAGTTGCAAAACTTGGTTTATGGTACTAAAATTGTGTATTTTGACCCATGTCCGCATGATCAGTTTGGCACAATATTATACCTTACTAAGAGAGGTGGAATTAAATTTTCAAGTAATTACCACTGTTTGGCATATAATATAGATCAAGAATGTTATGATTGTGTCATTGTTTTAACAAACAGGATTCAGATAATACAAACCTGGGAAGGTCCTGGTTAAAATTACACTTCAAAGAAGTTCAGAGGTTTATGTACAGCAGGTCATGTTTAAATCAACCAGCCGTAACTGTGTCCTTTAGTGATGCTATATTGTTCCTGTGTGATTGTGGTTGGGGCATTTTCATTTTCATAATCCCACTTCTGACTGCAGCATCTCTCAAAGAAGTTTTAAGTGTTTCTTTTTTTCTTTTTTTTCCCTCATGGTGTCACTACAGGCCAAACCTGACGTATCCTCAAGAATCCATATACACAAGCCTCACCACTCTGGAAGAGGTATTTGTGCTCTGCTGTCTCCAAAGGGAGAGTTGTCTTCCATGAGCTGCTACAGGGAGCACAAGAAATGGATAACTGTTGGGTGAGCATAAATTAGCGTGTGTTGGTTTGAGTGACTATACAGCTTGGGGGCTTCTCTTTCTACAAATCTTTAATTTATGCCCCTGGACAGTCGTTATTTTCAATATGAAAGAAGACAAGGCTCAGAGTCAGCAGTTGTGTTGGGCAGCAAATGTAGCAGAAATTAAACTGTATACTAACTTTCTGGGCTTTATAGACTGAGACATTTTACTAAACTTTTAGAATAAATATTTTTATAAACTGGTGAAGGTCAACTGCAAAGGCAATGTTATTATCTGGCTTAAAATTATTACCTGTGAAGTGTTGTTACTAAAAGGTTATAATGTTCAGGCCTAGTTCTCTTACTGCTCATCATTAAGATACAGTTTATTGAAAGTGTTAGCAAATGTATGGTTCAAACATAATTTCATTATGTGGAAGTCATTTTTTTTTACTACAAAAAGAGGAAGAGAGCATTTGGCAGTATCTACTTATGACAGCACATGTGACCTCCATTCCAGCTATTTATGTCGTATACTAGCGTTTCATCTGTGTATTCCCAAAGTAGATCTGCTGTAAAAAGATGACCTCTGTCTTATTTATGGGCAGAACAGAGGTGACAATGGTCAAAATGCTGAGATTCTGAGCTCCTGACATTTTAATCAAACCCAGTAAGGCATTTCAGCTGGAAAATGCTGAAGTTGTCAACATACAATTTTTGGATATTGTGTCCCTGTCAGATTCTCTGTAATTCAGCATTTGTAGCTGTTATTTTTACTTCTAAGGGAGTGTCTTACGCCACATTTACTGCCTCAGACATTCCTGTACAAGCATGTAATTCATCCGTTTAATTTTCAAGAACCTTTCTGTCTTCTCACTAAATGGTAATTTCCTGTATCAGAAATTTAATGCCCTCGCTAATTGTAGGATGATATTTGAAGATCAGAAAATTATTTATTTTCATATGCTAAGTGGATTGGGGGGGTTTGGAATTTACGTAAAATGCACAATTTTATTTGTTTCTTATTGCTTTTGAGTTTTTACGTCAAGTTGTTTGCAAATTAGTACTTTGACATTTTCATCACAAAATGACATACTAACCCTAGTCCTTCAGCTGTGATGAAAAACATTATTAAGATTGCAATGTCAAGCTTTCAGAAGCTAGGGGGAAAAAATGGCATCTTGTCTAAATTGTGCATTCCTAACTTGGCCCTTACTTCAACTGAAGGCCTTTACAATATTACCTTTAATTATATGAAAATGTCCATTTTTCTCTTGCCATACTTAATATCCAAAGTAGACCTATTTTGGAGATCAACTAAAATCACGTAATGAAGAAATGCAGGGTTTTGCTGCAGAATTTGGAGAACTTGCTTGAGGATTATAGAAGAAAAAGGTTTGTCTATACTATGGCAATTACAGTTTGCCTTGAAGAGATGGATTCCACTCTTTCATCTGCCACATTATTTCTGGACATGTTATTGAAATGAAACTTTTTACACATGGTGACTGGTTTCCTTCTTGCTTGGGATCATGAGGAATGTTCTGAACACTGAGAGTGGAAAGCCAGGGCAATGGATGCTGGACTTTGAGCACATAAAATGCTATGCAGTGATTTCACAAACATGATGTCCAAAGTGAGTGCGTACATTCAACCTCAGCCTTTTTAAGCCTATGTTTCAAGATGTTCCTCACCTCTCAGGGTATTTTGGAAGTGAATTATATTATGGCTTTGAAAGATAACAGTAAAGTAATGATTGGGTCATTTTGTCTTCAGAGCAGTGTTTGAACTATGCACAGTAAGAAAGCTGCAGATACCCACGCCACCATGATGAGGACAGAACAAATAGTTGCTCATTACATGAAAAGAATCCTCCTCCACTGTGGCATGCAGGTGCTATACAAAGAAACAAAAAGTTAAAACACATTGAAAAAAATCATAAGAAAGCATACTGACAGCTACATAATCAGACTGGAAATATCTAAGATGGGAGTTCTCGGGCTGTGGTATGTGTACCACTAGTGGTATGAAAACTATTTCAAAGTGGTCTCAAATAAAATCTGAGCATCTGAGCAGAAGAATGTCTCCCCTTGCATGTGAGTTCCTCTTATCGCATTCCCACAGGAAACTGGGATGAAGATCTGGAAGCATGAGTATGGTTTGGTTCGTACCACATTTCCACCACCACCATCACTTGTATGCTAAAATGCAATTCTTTCTCTAGAGCAAACTCAAATGGTTGCTCTAGGCTTAAAGGATGGCTCATTAAGTGATAGGTCACATTACCTCAGTTATACACTTACTCCCCGCCTCCAAGTCTTATTTAGCAGGGAAGATGAAGCTAAATGTCATTGTGTCCTAGGCATATCCTCAGGTGCACTTCACAAGCTTTTGCCACGAAAGCTAATGGAGCCAGTGTTGTTGTTTTGTGTGATTTAAAGTAATTTGCTGACAGCCAAAGAACTGTGAGTATTAAATTGCATCCCAGGCATTCTAATAGATAAACTATAGCAGAGACTTTTCTCACCTGCTACTCCTTAAACCTGCCCTGACTCTTCTTATCCCTAGATTTCATTTTCATCTGAGTATAATTCTCTGGCATTCACAGTTTGTATTCCTCAGACTTCTCATAGCTCCTTGCTCAGCACGTCCAGTTATCTCTCCAGTGATGTCCAGTGTTTCCTCAGCCCAGTCTCCCCGTCTGTCCAGCCCCTGAACCCCACCTTCCCCCATCTTTGTCCAGGTCTCAAGTTCTGTCCACAGGCTCAGGCTATTTGTAACTGAGGCACAGCAGAGTCTTTAGGGCTTTACTACTCAATTCTGCATTTTCAGTGAGCAAATATTTTGAAACAAGTTTTTCTGAAAGTCTATAACTTAGCAAAAGCTGGGTGTTTTCACTGTAATTCTTGCTACATTTTTCTGATTAGAAGTTCCTGTTACAATGAGGTTGCTGGATAGATATGTACATTTTAAAAGTGTATTTAAGTGAGTACTTTATATCATAATATACTCTATAGCTATGTAAACAACAATGTATATGTATATAACTATGTAAACTAAAAGTATAGATATAAGCTTAAGCAATTTTGCGTAGGTTATGTTATCTGAAAAATGAAAATTTCTTAAATGCATTATACCCAGCTAATGGGTAAACTTGTAATTAGTCATGCTGTGATTAAGTAATCAAGTAAGTAGGTTTATTAATATGTGGCTGTGCATTTAAGAACCAGATTTGAACTCAAAAACATATTAAAAATGATATTGCAATTTTATTTCACTTGGAATATTTATTCATCTGAACATGTATTCAAACAGAAGTGAGTATCCACTTAACTGCTAACAATATATAGATATACTGTGATTTTCGGATCAATACAATGCATCAGAATTAATGGTGCCAACTGAGTCCTAATCAATGAACAAAATTAAATGAGCAGAAGAATAACTCAGTATTTCCAACAGCATGGGAGGTGACAAGTAACGTTTCAAAGACATTCACAACTGACAAAGAAAAATGTATTAATGCTTCCTATTTAATATAGAAGTAAATATATGGGTGTACATCTTTGAATATATAGTTGTAAATACACATACATGTATTAATTTGAATCTAATAGAGCAGTAGTATACAGTAATATGATTAATATGGGGCAATGTAAAAATAAGTTTATTTGGCAGTCAGTGCTAATGGATTTACTCTTGTACCAAATAATCTATGCACAGCCATTGACTGGTCAATTACTAAAAGCAGTATTGATTGTTATCTTTTCAAAGCTAATATACTTAGGTAATAATCATTGGTAATCACTGGCTTACATAAGTACATAAGTAAGCTCTTTTGCTGTCTTTAAACATATACAGATGTTCAAAACTCTGCAATATTTATTAATACATGGTATCTTGACAGAGTCCCAATCTTCCTGCAAAGTTACTGCACTTCAAGTACTTTCTAGTACTTACAGATGAGTCTGAATGCTTTGCTGCTGTTTTTGAGAAGAGAAGGGAATTAGGGAAAGCCTGTTGAATATTCAGGAAAATATTCTGCTGCATAACTGAAGGAACAGGAGATCCATAAAACCAGTCCACAGAAATGCTGTGCGGTTTGTCAGTCTGTAGTGGAGGTGAATACTTCCCTGTGATTAGATCAGTGTTTACATTCCATTTTTGGTATTCATGCATAAACTGCTGTCTGTCAGCATGCAGCATTTTCCACAGAGGATTCAGAAAATAAGGTGTTTGGTAAAGCCAGTTTGGTGCTGGATAGGAAGGATAGTGTCCCCATGGCATGAAATAATTCACAGCAAGGCAACGCTCTAGCTCCTTTTGACATCTTCGCTTTCGCGACCTTCGATGTTGTCTGAAGTCCCCGTGAACAAAGTCATTTAAGTTTGATGGATGAATACTCCAGTAGTTTCCTTTGCCATCCTCACATCTTCCCACCTTGATGAAACAATCGTTTAGTGAAAGGTTGTGCCTTACACTGTTCCTCCAGCCTCGACCTTTGTTCCTGTAGAAAGGAAAATTATCTTCAATATATTTGTAGATAGCAGCTAAATTCAGTTTATTTGTAGGGGAGGAAAGAATTGCTTTTGCAATTAAGGCTATGTAAGATAGGGGTGGCTTTTCCAGAAATCTTGCTTCATCCACAGTCACAGAAAGACCCTTCGTGACACGTATGTGAGAGCTGGGAACTCGGGTTGCAATCTTGTGAATCAGTTTTTCTTTCTCTTCTCCTCCTACTGTACAGGTGTCTAGACTTCCTTCATTGTTTTCAGAAAAGTCTTCACTCATTATAGCAGCACAAAGTCTAGCATTTATTTTAAGCGTCCTGATATTTTACTGCAAGTAGTCTGTTGAATAATTGGTTCACTGACTATAACCAGCAGGAGAACAGAAAGTCGGTCTTTAAATGTGCTGCTCTCAGGTACCCAGATTCCTATTTTATACTCTGTTAAGTCAACATCCTTAACAATGAAAACTGAACTGCCTATGTTTACAAATGTCAAGGTGCAAGTCCTAGCTGAATGAAAAAAATACAAAATAACTATGTTAAGTATGAAGATAAACAGACCATGACGTTAGCCTCTCACTTCATTATAATCTGAGAAAACACCCTTCAGTGTTTCCCATTGAAACATAATGATTAATGAAAAATTGATGGTTGCTAGATAGAGTTGTGAAAGGATTAGACCCTCCAGTGATATGCAGAACAAATTGAAACCAACATGTATGTTCCTGTGTTCTACACTTAGTTAAACATGCTATATTTAGTACAATAAACATTTGTTTTACGTGCTGAAAGAAAGTACTGTGTGGAATGAAACTTGCTATCAAATTTTGTAGCTGAAGGATACCTATTCTTGGTGAAACTGAATTTAAACACCAAACCCCCACAAATTGCTCCCTGTTTTTCTTATAAACTCCCTGATCCCCATTGAGCAACTAGTTTTCATGCTGAGCATGCATGTGACCCATCCTGCTGACCCAGGAGACCACTTGAGGGAGCAAGTACCACTCAGAGCAAGTGAGCGCTGTGCTCTGGGACCCTCAAAGCATGAACTGTTGCTTGAACTTTGACATTGCTCTCAGCCTCCTGAGGTCTGACACTGTTTTGGACAAGATACTCATCTCATGTGATTTGTCAAAGAAGGTAATTAAATATGTTTAAATATGTTCTAACGCAAAACAAAAGAAAGTGGTAGAAGCTTTGAAAGAAGACATATTGTCCTCTCTTGGGTCACTTTTGATCTTCAAAACATGTATTCCCAAATGAGATCTCTGTTTCAAGACATCAACAACAGCCTCAAAGATTCAACATTATGAGACTGAATTTGATATTGTTGTTCAGGCTATGATGGATTTTGAAAATAATCCGTGTTTGCTTCCTTCAGATGCTAATTGTGGCAAAGAGAGAGAGAGAGGGACTAGGGCACTTATTAAACTGATCCATTTCCCTCTGAGCTTGAAGTTCACATCCTGGCTGACCGTCTTGGTTGGGCACCTGCAAGCCTTTTCTCTGGCTTTCAAATCCACCAGCCCATTTTTCAGTTGGTAGACACAATGTTTTTAGATCAGGAAACAAGTCTCATAATGCTATATTTCACATGGATTATCCAGCATTTCTGTGTCAGGGCAGAATTGTCACCTACTTGCTTGCAAGATTTAATAGAGGAATTTTCTGCTAACCATCGGGAATGGGATGTATCTGGTATTTTAACAGCCTTGACTCTTTAAAAGTCCTAGTGATGGCATGGTGAGCTACTAATTGTCTCAACAATGACTTATTTTGAAGGCATCCATTTGACCTGCTCTGTCCCTACCAGAAATTGCCTGCCTGGCGCATCTCAAAGTTGCCATCTTTCCATTACTGGTGGCTTTTCATAACCTGCTGATGACTAATTTACCCAGTTTGTTCTCCTTCTCTCTTATTTGCAGCTGAACGGTTGCCAGATCATAGCAGAAATTGTTGAGATTAGCTCTGAAATGTGTGATCTGGCACTTTAGACTATTTATTACAAATCATCCCGTTTCTGTTGCTGCAACTGTAAGCAGGTCATGTCTAAAGGGGTTCCTACATTAATAACATCAAAAGTTTGATTTCAATTCAAAATACTGGATTTGTTATAGATTATTAGGTTATTTCTACTGAGATTTGGATTTTTATGGAACACTGCAGTTGCAAACTGGAGAACAAATGCTGCTCACTGTGACAAGGACTAGATGTTCCTTCTCCCATATCTCCAACAAAGAAACATAGAATCAACCACGTGTTCTGCTATTTTAGCAATGACTTTGTAAATGGAGAGGATTTTATGGAAGGACTAGGCACAGAGACAAGACTTTGAGTGCCTACAAATATCCAAATTAAATAAAGAATAAGCAAAATGAGCTTAAATTTTTAAATTTAAGTGTAATTTTTTTTAAATTTAGGCATTTTAAATTTTAAGGGTAAGTTTTCAGAAACTTGGGAAACTGAGGTTGTTAAAGGGAACCAGACTGAAGTGTTCAGAAAATTAAATGTATTAAAGGGCCAAAAGCACAAAACTTGAACTCAAATCCTAAGCAAAAAGAAAAATGTGTAGCAAAGGGTTCTGTACATGAACAGATGAATGATCCTTTCATTAAGTAAAGGAAGATTCTACAGGATGATCCAAAAGAGCTACATTTGGAAAAGCTGAAAGCCCTGATCTCCAAGAAAAATGCCTTTTTTTTTCAGATAAGCCCTCAAGGAAAATATTAATCTTACACTTCTGGGCATCCTGATTGTTTCTCCTTTCTCTGCTTTATTTCTGGAATTAACTTTTGTTTTCCTCTGACTCCTATCTTTAAAGGCAAAAGGGTTAAAAGCCCTCTCCCCAAATGAAGGTTCCTTCTAAAAATGTCAGGCAAATTCCCTGTTTATTCTTTGTGGGAATCTCTTTGTCACTGCCTGAAATGTCTGCAAAGCTTTCACATTGGAGGGACAACCACCTTTACTGGCTCAATGTCCAATTTTATCTGAAAAGAAGAATCAGAGGCAGGGAAGCATAGTCTCCTCTTACTATCCAGACTTTTTCCAACTTGGTGAAGCAGATTCTTCTTCAAATATCCACACACACCTTATTAAAGTAGGTGTCCTTATGAGGACAGGCTGAGAGAGTTGGGTTTGCTCTGGGGAGACCTCTTTGTGGCCTTTTAGTGCAGGGGGTTGGACTAGATGACCTTTGAAAGTCCCTTCCAACCCAAACTACTCTCTCATTATATGATTCTCTAAAGCAGCATTTTTGTTACTGCTTCTCTGCAGTGCTGCTAAAACATAGGATGGTCAGAAATGTAAGATTTCCCACAAAACACCGTAGCAAAGAAGGGGCTAACTTTATCAGAGAGACTAATTACATTGTTTATGATTTTGATTTGCCAATAAATGAAATGCTTTGAAAAAATGAATGGGGGAAACAGAGCATTTGGAAATTCTGTTGCAGTAATGTAATCTGTTCTAAATTTTCACTGTGCAAAGATTGTCTTTTCCTCTGTCAGTGTTTGTTTCTCTATCACCAAGTTAGGTTAAAGAGAGTTTTATCAGTGACTTAGCCATTATTGTATGAATGCAGGCTATCTCCTTGCAATGATTCCAATGCATTGTTGTTTATATTTGTTTGTTTTGTGTGTGTGTGTGTTTAGGGGGGTGTTTCTTTTGGTTTTGTTTGTTTTTTAATATTTACTAATACTGCAATTTTTCTGCTTGGCACTGTGAAAACAACACAAGTTTTAAGGAGTGAACTTGTTTCTACTCTGGGTCACAGAGTAAACCAGTTGCAGTCATAGCACAAGGTTTTGTGAAAAAGAATAGACACTGCATAGAATCTGTAACTAAGAGCAGAGAACAACTAAAGGCAGCTTTTGTCCTCACTCAGTCTATATTACTGATGTTTAACTTCAGTCATTTGAAATGTAGAGACAAAATCTTCAGTGAGTGAAATGCTGTGCTTTTTTCCTTAGCTCTAGATACTTTAAGAAAGAATTGCTGTTTCAAAATACCTCTTGCAATATGCCGGCAATGTTTTTTTTTCTGAAGGATGTAATCTTTAAGATCTTTCTTCTGCCTCTTGTTCAGCACTTTTGACCGTTTGACAGTCAGCTAAAATGGTGTTCTCTACAAGTGGAAAATGTTTTTATGCCTTTTCCTAATAGATTTATTTAATAGCAATAAAGTAAGTAATACATCTCATACATTCAGCTGAAGAAGTGCAGTTTTCTAGGGCACTGGGGAATACACTGTTAGGAAGCCAAGTGGAACCAGATTTTGTACTGCTTTTCTGTAGTTCATGCTTAAGACACAGTTGTTTTTCAGTTGACACAGTGTGTGTTCTTTCTCCTTGCAGTTAAGGCCAAGAAAGATCAAATGGACAGTGCTAATAATATATATGCCCAAAACATAGACAGGTGCAAGTATTTTTTAATTAAAGGTCTATTTGGCTACTGCTTTTGTTGTTCTGCTGCATGTTTAATTAAGCCCCAAGCCTGCCAACTCTGTGACGCTCTTCCCTGTAATGTTTATTACCCTGTTTAATAGAAAGGCTATCTCATATAGACCTATCTTATTTTCTACACAGCCTTTTTAAATTCTACCTGTTGTTTCTACTGTTACTTGAACAGTGTTTAAAAACACCTGGAAACCATTTGTCTTCATTCAACTTTTGAATCTGATGTGTTCAGAAACAGTAAGGAGGATGAGGCTTTAGGAAAGAAGTGATTAGAGAAGCTATCCCATCACAATGTTCTAAAATTGCCTGGTGCTGTTACAGCCTGAAAGGAAATAGTTACTCTGATGTATCACTTAGCTATTTTTGAACACCATTTTGTAAGATGCAGAGAACAAATGATATTATTTTTCATTACAATATTTTCACAGTGTTAAAGCAAATCTTATATGTATCATTATGCTTGATTTGGAGTAACTCTATATTCACTTTTGATAAAATACTTGCACTATCATGAAAAGTTTAACCTCGTACAAACTGTCTGGGCAAGTCCTAAATCAGGTGGAAAACAGACATGAACCTCTACCTCCTTGCACTGAAGAAAATTAAGCATATGGATAGGAAATTCCTTTCGACAAGAGTGTGGCCTTCCCCTCTTCTCAGCTATGTTTTTGGTCTCCACCCTTATAGCCACTGGTATTTCTTTCTTGTGTGAAGGCAGAATCTTTCCCTCTTTTATGTTGTTTATTTCTCATACAACATTTTTATTTCTTATTTTAACTGACCTAACTAAGTACATGCTGCTTCTCTTACTAGATAATGTCACCAGACTGAAGACTGTTCCTCCGTGGTAGCACTTAGGCTAAACTGCTAAATAACCATTTGATTCCCAGCCTCATGTTTCTTTAGATCCATGATGGAAATAAGGGGTTTGAACTCAATGAATGGCAAGACAGTTACAGGTAGAATAATCTGAGTCAATTAAAGTCACTAATATTACTCGGTTTAAAAAATAAACATTTGAATACATTTTTGGTTTTGGAACATCCTGCAGCCTTTGTCATGGCATATAGAGATTAGATGACTTGGGCAGAATGTCTAACCTAGTACCTGCTGGAGCCAATTGAAAGAGTTTCCTTGACTGAACTGGTGCTGGACTAGACAAAGACAAATTACTGTTTGGTTTCACCAAGCATTAAGAGAACAGAAATTACAACAAAAAATAATCAACAGATCAAAACCCTCTTTAAGTGGACTTCAACCTGTTTTCATAAAGTGTAGCAGCAGTACTAGTTTCCATAGTTTTTCTGCTTTTCTCCTTTCATTTTCAACTGGAAATAAACACATTCTCAAAGCATGCTTTGGTCTAATATACACCTATCCTTTCCCCAAGTGCAGTCGGTGGGCAGCCCTTCTCCTTCCTGCACCTCTTACCTCTATGACCCCCCAGAGTCCACCGGGGTAGTTACCTTCCCATTTGTATTTGTCTGAGCAGTTTTTTGTAAAGAAACATACAGAATGAAAAAGGGGAAATGGCTTTTCACATAAATAGGTGTAACCATTACGGTAACAATGTCATAAATAAATTCTCCTTGTTTGCCCAGTTAGTGAGTAGTATTTTCTTAGATTGTGTTGACAGAAGAAATTGAGTTGCCATTACAGCAAGAAGCCTCATTTGCCAAACTCAACCTAATTCACACAATACAAAGCCAAAACATGCATGCAGCAAATCAGCTCTGCAGCTATATGTATAGCAGTAAGCAGGAGTAGGCAGAAGTGATGCTTCTAGGATGCCACCAAGTGAAACTGTGGACACTTCCATGGGGGAAGCTCTGGAGATCTCACTCTTTTCTTATACAATCATGAATATGTGGCTGTATAGCACTATCATCTATTTTTAAATAAGAAATGTTGAATGCTTTTTACTGTTTGGCCTTGTTGAAAAGTATGACATCTTACAATACTGGTCCAAAATCAGTGATATCCCCAAAGTTTATGAGCTGTGGTAGGCATTATATAGTTCAGGGTAGAAAGCTATTTTATAATTCTCCCCTTATATGCCATTGTCTCAAAGTATGATGGTACTAGAGAAGTGTCAACATTTTTACAGTAGCAGATGGGACAGCTATTGAGAGGTAAAGATGAGGAAGCAATGGAAAGAACTGGAGATGCTCTCATGGTGTGGGAGGATGCCTCATTAGAAAAAGGGATTCAAGAAAGATGTGGTTTACCTTGCTGTCTGGTAACAGACATACCCAGATCAGCTTTAAAGTTACCAGTGTCACCCTAACAACAGGGGAAAGTATTCAAGGTGACCTGCAAGTCCTGAGCCATTTGAAAATGTGTATGAAGAGTCAGGTTTCTAACCTGTTGCTGAAATCTGTGATGATGCCACTAATGCTATCAGTCTCTGACATGGCTAATTCCAAACAAGTCCTGTTGTATTTCTTACCTTGTATCGTGCTATTAGGTTGTACTATAGGTGTATCCTTTGAGGCAGACACAGGGGACATAGGAGAGGTTAAGCAATATGAAGGAAAAAGGTGACATTTCGAGTTCATGATCTTTGTCCCATAAAGACTGCATATTTCCATGCATGGAATGCCATAAGAGTAAAAGCCAAATGTCAGCTGATTAAGTTGATTGAAAAGCCAGGGTTTCATTTCCTATCATGGGAAGGTACTCTGCACAAAAGTTGAAAACCCTTTAAACAAAGGAAGATGTGAAAAGCCATTTCCCCTTTTTCATTCTGTATGTTTCTTTACAAAAAACTGCTCAGACAAATACAAATGGGAAGGTAACTACCCCGGTGGACTCTGGGGGGTCATAGAGGTAAGAGGTGCAGGAAGGAGAAGGGCTGCCCACCGACTGCACTTGGGGGAAGGATAGGTGTATATCAGACCAAAGCATGCTTTGAGAATGTGTTTATTTCCAGTTGAAAATGAAAGGAGAAAAGCAGAAAAACTATGGAAACTAGTACTGCTGCTACACTTTATGAAAACAGGTTGAAGTCCACTTAAAGAGGGTTTTGATCTGTTGATTATTTTTTGTTGTAATTTCTGTTTATGTAGTGTGTTTCTTCCTCCTGTTTATAGCTGTGTGGCACAGGATTTGTGTTTCAGGGTTGGCTGCACAGATTGATTCTATGAATGGCTTTTCTCCCCATTTGGCTGGGTGATGCTAAATGCAGTCTAGCACTAGATGATTTCATAATCTAATTAGTGGTGAATTCAGTCATATTTACAATGGTGAGTTACAAGTTCATCTCCAGTGTACTCACTTCAATGTTTTAGAGCATGCCTGCTCCATTTAGATTGTGATGGCTAATCTTTAGTTAGAAAAAGCTGGCATAGTCCTAGGATCTGGCCCATTGAGTTAGCATGGTATAAAGCCAGGGCAGAATGTGACATCGCACTTTTATATCTGAAAATATTGTAAAAAAAGGGCCTTGAAAATTTATGCAGGAATAGTTTACAATATAGAAACAATTTACCTAATGAGTATACACGCTAATCAGAGATGAATAGCTCCTCATTTGTGTAATATGCTGAATTCGTTGTGCAACATAAATTGATCAACTAAAATAGCTCAATTTCTGCAGTTTAACAATGCAAAGAAGTTAGTTTTTAAATACTATTTTTCTTCTTAGCACATAGAGACACATAAAAATAGGGAATGCAATATTCGAAACGTATCGTTGAAATTATAACACCTAATACTGTCAGATGGAGAACAGGCCAACATAGCTCACACATCATAGTGTCTATTAATAGGCCTGACTCCCTTTTGCAATGTCAACTGTAACATTAATCCTGTTTTAAACCACAGTGTCTCAAATATCAGCTGCTACTAGCTGTACAGTTGTCTTTCAGTTTATATCAGAGAGCCCAATGGAGTCTTCTGAAGGACCTAGTCAGGTTAGCAGGGCTAACTTTTTAGAAGTCCCCGCTGTTAATGATTTCTCTTCAGAGGATGAAGATGTTAAACCTAGCATTAAACTTCGTTTCTCTCCACTTCCCCGAAGGAGGAATTCTGCTTCTTCAGACGAAGAGGAGGCAGATACCCCCACCACCATTGCAAGAAAAGTTTCATTTGCTGATGCATTTGGGTTTGATCTTGTGTCTGTTAAGGAGTTTGATACCTGGGAAGTTCCAAATACAGGACAAAATGATGAGATAGAAGATGAAGTTTTCCCTCAGGAGGAATATTATTTCTCTCAACTGTTTACGTTACCTGCTTCACAAGAAGAACTTTTGCAAAAAGTTCGAGAGCAGAAAGTCCTTTTGGAGTCAGTCGTGTTCCTGCCAGGGATTACCTGTATGAACGGCATTATACGAGTCCTCAATGTATCCTTTGAAAAACAGGTGTATGTTCGAATGACACTGAATAACTGGCTCAGTTATTACGATATCCTTGCAGAGTTCATGCCTAATTCTTGTGGTGATGAAACGGATCAGTTCTGCTTTAAGATTTCTTTGGTGCCTCCTTACCAGAAAGATGGAACTAAGGTGGAGTTCTGTATACGCTACGAGACATCGGTTGGTACCTTCTGGGCAAACAATGATGACAAAAATTACACCCTGATTTGTCACAAGAAAGAAGCTGCACCCAAGGTGGATAATAAACCACAAAAAGAGGTTACTGATAGACATCTTAAAGGATGCCTAAAGACATCACAAAGCAGGTGAGGTTACACCTTAACTTCAGTAACTTACAATATAGACGGCTAATTCTAATGTTCTAAGTGTGCTTGCTGGAACTAAGAATGCCTATATTTTTTCTTTTTTTTTTTTCAATTATAAATTAGACAGAGATTTGTTTGCAGTAAAGCTCTTATATATATAAGCCAGTAGTTTTCTACAGGCAGATTTGATAGTATCATAGTTTTAACATACGGCATGCATGCCACTCATTTGAAAAGTAATGTGAGGGTATGTAAATTATGCGTTGTGTACCAGATCTGATCTTTGTAGGGTATAAATTGAGCTGATATCAGTGAGAGCTTTGCTCCAGACTTAGGTAGCTGTACAAGTAAAACGCTTTACATCCACTTCCTTGGTAAGTCAACAAAAATTTAAAAGCGAAACAAATCCTGGGTTTTCACGTGAGTTATATCATGGTTCACTCTCTACATGCAATTACTGAAGCAGAAATGGCACTGGTGGTTCAGGAAGCTGACAATTCAGGAAAGGATCCTGTTTGCAATTAGAATAGCTGGCACAAATTTTTCTGCAAGTTGTTGGGCTATTCTGCGAGTTGTAAATTAGGGTAATAATTATTTTTTCCTGCCACTGGTTAATGTTTCTATTTCACAAATAGTGACATTAGTAATGATCTATAAGGCAGAACTGGTAATATATTAAAGAAAAAATATATAGAATATGTCCCGTATTATTCTAAGTAAATGTAGGCAAGTACCATGTTAATTATAAAGTAAAGTGGCATTAGTTAACTGGTAACTTAACCACACATGAAGAGGGACACTCAGGAACAGTAACTTTTGACTTCCTACTCTGTTTTTTACTTCCTTCTGTAAGCAAAGCAATATTGCCCAACAAGATCTAAGTCTTAAATTTTTGCTCACCAAATTTGCTGTAGATCAGTTGGAGTTCTGCATAATCACATCTGTATCTTACCTGCAGTGTCCTTTGCAATACTTAGATCCAAGCACTAAATCCATGTTGAGTTTTTAGTTCCTGTACTATTTCTAAATAACACTGTGCCGTGTAATTTCCCTGGTGTTCTTCCACTAGACTGAACTGGTGGGGAATGGGAACAAAACCAAACTGCTGCAGTGGAGGGAGCTTAAGGAGGAGACAGCCAGGGCTTCCCCTGTGTAAAATTTCCTTCTCAAAACCCAGACTCAGTGCGCTGAGCCTTTGCCAGCCTGAATCACACGTCAACCCTGTGAGGAGAAACGTGCAATTAGCATTAGTCCCTGTATCAGCACCATGGTGTGAGGAGCAGCCTCTGCTAACCCGAGGCCTCGTTCATAGCCAGTCCACAAAGCTCTCCTGGTAAGCGTCTCCTGGGCCAGCCTTGGTGCCACCATGATGATGCTTCCATGGGTGAACATCCCGGTACGTCAGAGCAAAGGGAATGATGCCTTTACGTGCCATGTGGTCAGATCCTGACATTTATGCCCAGGTCTGTACGTTGTATCTGTCCTTTAAGAAGTGTCACACGACCCATTCTGGGTAAATAAGATAGTCTGAAGTGCCTTGCAGAAGGGCTGTGATATCAAGTACCACAGGCATATGCAGGCAGTGTGACTTCAGCTTGAGTTCAGGTAGCCCACATGGAGCAGATGATGGACATGGAGAGCTGATGCTAAATTTAGTGGGTCCTGGGCTTCCAGATGCTTTCAGGGCTGACCTGCAACTTTAGATACAATTGGGAATCTAAGGTTGAATGACTCCTAAGAGTTTAATTCCCTGAAGTCTCCTGTAACATGCCTAGCGCTAGCATAAGTTGTAGCAGTGTTTCTTCTGGGAGATCCACTGTTACATCTGTATATTAAATGTACTACATGTAAGTCAGGCAGAGAGGTATTTAAAAAAAATGGGAAAGGAGATAACATGTCTACTCCTCAAGATAAAATTATCTTGTCTCTAAACAGAATATAGAGTTGTCTACCTCCGTATCACGCTGCAGAGGAATGTCTACATGTATATATGTGTGTGTGTGAGTATATACATAAATATATACGTATATGTACGTGTCTATGTGCATATTTGTTCATATATTAACATACACACATGTATATTTGTGATATTAAAATCAAAGTGGTCAGATTCTTGTTTACATTAAGATCTGTTACATGTATTTGGGAAACGGTTAACTAACATGCTCTTTCAAGACCTTCTTTAGTGGCAGAAGGATGTAAGGAGACCTTACAGAAAATGCAAAAATGAGCTGGAAGTATTTTTGGAAAACGGTTTCAGTGGTCGCCAAGGCTTCTGAAAGACAGTTCTGGCAGATTGTAATCCAGGACCAATTTTATGCTACAGGAACTTCATTGACTTCACAGGAGTTACAGCTTTCACCAGTGTAAATGAGGTCAGCATCAGGGCCTCTAGTTTCAAAAGAGCTAAGATGCCAACCTCCATTGCTCACTTGTTTTTCAAAGTGTCTTTGTACATGTTGCCCCTTTGAGTGAGGAGGAACACCCTGCAGACATCTGCAAAAGTACCTCATTATTCTCCTTCAGACCCTCATTAAAACTCCTTTGCTTTGATCTGCAGAAAAAAGCGCAAGAAAAACAAACCCCCCAAAATTGGCAAAGTGAGGTTGCTGATGTGCTATGACTCCTTCATATCACGTTGAACACTGCTGCCTGTTTCTCTGCTCTCTTCCATCAGCCTGTCTCTTTCTCACCTCTTGTTTTATGTTCGGATGATAAGCTCTGCAGCATATATATATATATATATATATATATATATATATATATGCTCTGCTGGATGTTTATAGAACGTTTAGCAAAGTGGAGGTCCTGGACCATAACTAGCTTGTTTTAGCAGCTGCAGCAATGCAAACAGATATACTCAGAAGTAATAACAATTTTACCTGTGATTTACACAATAAATATGCAAATAAGGAATATTGCTATCCATACCCAGGAGCTGGATAACTTAATTTAAATATTTCTTCATAATAATCTGAATAGAAAGATATTTTAACAACATTATTTAGGTCACTATTTAAAATTTAGAAACCTGTTTTTTAAAATTTATTTATTTATTTATTTATTTATTTATGTATTTATTTATTTTAGATCCTGACTCTGACATATTTATACTTTCTCTTAAAATGTTCAATTTACCTCTTCAGTTAAAAAATAGGACTGTTAAACAATTGTGTTTTTTAAGCAGAGAGTCTGATCCACTCTAGGGCATACTTGTGTGGCTCATTAAATGTCATTAGTGAGGATTAGTTGCGTTAGTTAAGTGAAAGGAATAATATGCACTTTCAGAGGAAGTTACTGAGGAAACACAATATGGCCATCATGTTACCTTTCAGAATATGAGCCAGAACAAAATTATGGGAATGAGGGCGATGAGGTGGCTTCTAACACCATTATTAAGAAATAAAATAAAAATGGAGTTAACTCTCAAAAGCTGCACCTGAAAAAAATCATAGCGAAAAGCAAAACTGCATGGAATAATTAATGCTGAAAACTGCCTAGATTTGGATATTCAGAAACGCATGACTTAAAATCCTGCCTATTCATTCCATGCCTTATTTGCTTGTGCTTCTATGTCTAGGCATGAATAGAGTGTATTCTCCTAAAGTTTCATAAATTCTTTGCTTCTAACTGTATTTTTCCAAGCCAAAATTCTTTCCAATATAAATTTTAACAATTTCTGTATTTTAAAAAAATCTTGGAAGGATTCATAGGCACAAAATATATTGTGAAAAAAATAATGTGTGAATTAATTCATTTATGTTTTGGTTTATCTGAAAGCATGCATTTGATTTTTACGTACTTGTAAATATATTTTGAGGAAAAAATTTGATTCCTAAAATTTTAAGGCTGTCACTGGAGAATAGAAATCTTCTGCCAGTAAACAAGCCTGATATATACACATATATCTAACCATTCCAAAAAATGTATATGAATTGTATCAGCTCCACTCTCTTTTTTTTGTTTGACTCTTGTGCTTTCGGGACATGGATAATGATTCTGAACACAAATTTTTCCTGGTCCTCAGGTTTGGACCAGATGATTTTGTTGTGGACCCCAGGCTCCTGCATCGGTCTGATCAGACAGGGACTGGTGGGGTGTTGCATGAGGCAAACTCCTATAGATCATGCTGCATGGCACAGTGATAACGACCTGCAAACCATTTCCCCCGCCACTGTTGAGGCTGCGCCCCATTTCTGTGCTTGGTCCTGGTTTGCCATCTCTCAAGAGAGCAGCGGAAGCAAGAGCAGAAGGAAAATGGCTGATAAGCATGAGAATGGTTTTACAAAAGGGTAAAACATGTATTTGGACTCCTGACCTCTGACAAGGAAGGGGGAAGCTAGTATTTTTATCAGAACTGTTAGAGTTATCGGCCTCTTACCTCTCTGAGCCCACAAGTGATGAACTGATGTTGGTCCTGTGCTTTTTTTCATAATTGCCAGACTGTACCTTTCTTTGAATGGTAGTGCATCAATTCACTTCCCTCCATGATGCCGCTTTAAAAGAGAACACAAGCTAGGGTATCACAGTATCACAATATGTTTGGTATTGGAAGGGATCTCAAAAGATCATCTAGTCCAATCCCCCTGCTGGGTGATGTCTCATACAAGAGCTGTTCTATGTACAATGCATGATGAGAAGGAAGAGGTTAAAAACCTCAGGTCTGTGGGCCACTGATGTCAGCTTCAGCAGCATAAATATTGAATGGTCTCAAAGCAATTGCCAGTGAGAAAATTTCTTCTGTGCATAAGTACTCTCCTCTCTTCAGCTGCTGTCTCATCACCTTTCTGATGGAAGGCGAAGGAAGTAAGTTGCTGAAGATCCAGCCTGGCAGGACTGCACTGTTCTCGGTCAGTTTTACCTGTGCAGATGGCAGACCAGCGCCTCGGTTGCCCCAAAAAGTGCAGTTCTGCATCAGCACCTCTCAGCTTTTCCCACAAACCCATGATGCGACTAAAAAAACCAAAGACTTTTGAGGAGGTGTTTGGAAATAGCTTCACATATACTTTGCTATGAGGAACAACTGTGTAATTCCCAGCTGGTCTATTTAAAATACAGCATTTAAATTATATTCCCTTTTAATCCTTGTTCTTTTGATTATTGCACATCATAATAGAAAAGGGAAAAGGAGAGCAGAAAAGGTGTTAAAACACACATCTTCCTTGTGTACTGCTATTTAACCTCAAGGTTGTTTCTGACATCTCAAGTCACAAGTTACACCTTGATCAGCATACAGATATGGGATTTGACTAAAGTTTATGACTATTATTAGGAAGTGACTGCAGTCACTGTTTTTACCAGGAGAGCAGCTGCTAGAGAAGCTATCCATTCACAGGGAGCCAGCTAAAGGCAGCATTGCTCTGCTGTTCAAGCTGACCTAGTATTCCCAGCCCTTCCCTTGCATCCTGGTCATTGCCAGTCATTGCCAATTGTACAAGTAGGTAGCACCAAAATAAGGTACTTGAGGACCATGATTACTGGGGACACAGGATAATTATTTAAGGTGATCTAAAATACATTATTCAGACAAGCAGGATACAAGCAAGCTGTGAAACTGAGGCTATTAGTAATGTTTCTTAATAGTGACTCTGGAATTATCTTTTAAGGAAATTGCTGCATCCTTACTCTCCAAAGTAATTTAAAATAAGCTAACTTTAAAAATGTTCTACAGGGAACAATTCTACTTGGCCAGGAACTACGCTCAATGTTCTTTTTTCTATGTGTAACCATAATATTTTAAAAACTGTCTATGCTTACTATTTGAACTATGAAATATATTAAAGACCCTAAAGATAGATATCGAAGTTAGTGGCATGAAGCTTTGAATGTTATCACAGAAATGCTGAAGAAACAGGTGGAAGTTACTGATGAGGATGCTATGCACAGAGCAAATCAACACCCATTAAATATACTTGTGGTCTCCTAATTGGAGAGTACCTGAAGACTGAAAAACTTTCTCATTTTTGCATTTGGTGGTTGTGAACTGTGCTACCCATGTGCCATCCATTTGTTGCACTTGAAGTATGAAAGAAGTTTCAAAACTTTAAAGTAACAACATATGAAAATGTTGCTTTACTGGCAATCTCAGCATAGTATCTACTCTGGATCTTATTAATATCAGTGTTTTCTCATTCACTTCCATGGTCCACCTTAGAACCTGCTCTTGCCAATGTTACAGAACAGAAATTTGTGCTCTAATGTATGGGAAATATTGATTGCTATAAAGCTTTTTCACTTGTTTGCATAAAACCATATAAAACTGATACTTTGTAATCTGAGTGTCATCTCTCAATCATATGATAAGTAGTATTTGTAATTATACATGCATTGATTTGCTTTATACTTGTAAGATTTTTCTTGCAGTTACTACAATTTTATCAACTTATTTAAATATATGCCAATACTGTAACACTATTACAACTGACTCTTAGAGATCCTTAATTCAGCAACTGGCTTGATCCTGCAATAGGCACAATAAATAATTTAATGAACATCAGGAGTCTCACTGAACTTTGTGGAACTCTGCATGTGCAAAACTGTCCTCAACTGTTAATATTTACAGAACTGGAGATTATTTCTATGCTCTTTCTGATCACTGATTAATGACCTTCAGGCACATAGAAATTTATTGCTAAATGAACTCTTGTATTCCATTGTTCAATGACTCTTTTGTTTAGGAAGATATCTGTTTTGCAAATCGAACCAGGCTGGTAATGACCATTTCAATACGCTGTCTCCTGTCCACTCTTCAGGTATCACAGTTCATAAATGTTCAATTGGGAAAAGAAAAAAAACAGTTCCGTTACATTAACCTTGACTTGGCTAGATGTTAGTCTTAAAAAGAGATTTAAAGTCAGTGAAACATTAACTGAGAGCACTGGAGTCATATTTAATCAATGCATTCACTACCAGTGTCATTTGAGCTGTTTATTCTGATTATGAACTTTAAGCCATGATCCAGTCACAGCACTGCAGCTCTGAAATCAAAGCAATTGATTCAGCTCCAGTGTAAGTCCAGAGAACAAATTGCCCACCATATTTTTGACATAAAATATGGATTATCTTCTAGTTACAAAGGGTACAAAAATGGTCCAAACAAATACTTTGCAAGTCAAATGCAGTCCCTGCTTTAGGGCAAAGGAAGAGATAAGACCTTTTGAATACCAGGGGAGCATGGTAGAAGTGGCTATTTGATCCTTAGGCTTTCAGTGACACACAAGAAAATATTACTTGATATGCCAAAGCATAATGGGGGGCTTGGTTTTCTAACTATGTCTCCACTCTCCTCCTAATCTGTGGAACCAGCTGATACTCTGACACTAAACCCAGAGATTTATTACTGCTGGTTACTAATAGAGTCCAAAAGAGCACTGAAGAACACTGAGCTACGCAACTGAATATGAACTAGTTGGAGCTGACAGGTCCTTCTTTCCTTGCACGTAGGTACACCAAATGGATTTGCACTTACATTTTGCTTTGATGGATAATTATTGTCCCTGCAATAATGTTTATGGCTGCTGGACAATAAACATAAGTTGTCCAAACTTGGATCACTTCATATTATGGTAGAGGCTCAGGGAGTTTCTCAGTATTTCTTTCTCTCCAGCTACTCTAGTAAATCTGCACCAGTTCCTCCTAGGTTATATTCCAGATCTTCTTGATGGAAATATTGATACGTATCACACAGCTGCCTTCTCGCTATGTGGTAGTAAGACAGCATGTGAAATAAAAGGTTATAAAAGTCTCCTCTTGTCATGATAACACCTGGGAATTTTATCCTCTTCAGGTACTTGTTGAATTTACAATTGCTTTCCAAGATTTAGATCACAGTTGTCCTCTCTCAAGAACGACTGGCTAAGGCTTTCTGTGGTCACCCATTCTGTTCTCCTCCCCACGGGTGGTATCTGTGTCTTAGTCTCACCTGACTGCCATTTATCTATCTACAGTCTCTCTGAGGCATCTGTCAGTTTCGTGCCTACATGCCTCAGCATATTGCAGTCAGCCTCTAGGAAATGAATCTCTTCTGACATGCCAGTAGGGAACTGCTTCTTCTCTACTTTTTCCATGTGAGATCCAGGGAAAGACCAGGTGCCACATAAGCTAAGGTCTTTTTACTCTCAGATGTATCCAAAACTGACACCATCTTGAGAGAAGTACAAGATCTGTTGATGGTACTTGCTTTTCTCTCCCTCCGTCTTTTAAAACAGTGTGAAAAAAAAGCAAGAGAACAACAGAGCAGCCTGCCTCAAACTTCTTTCTACAGCACCATTTTGATACTAGATCATGCCCCTTCCAGACAAAATAGCGACTTCAGAAGCATATCTTCTGACCTTAGGCCAAGCCTAGCCCTCAGGAAATATGACTCCTCATTCACCTTTTCCTCTTTTTCAACCAGTTTGCCCAGGAGATAGGTAATGCCAATAGTAAGGTCCTGCTTTACTAATGCACAATGGAGTTGTCACTAGATCTTTTATCCCTGTCCAGGGGAATCTTTCCTAAAGAAAGTCTCTGTTTCTGAAGTAGTAAGCCCATTCTGTTGAAGGACTTAAGCTATTTTCTAATCAATCCATGTGTAAAACAGTTGTGTAACAAGACTTCTAAACTGGTTTCTTTTCAACGTTGTTATGTGGATAATGTAATAAGGTACAACAATCATGGCAGAGGTATAAAAAGTTGCTGAAAAAAGTTGCAATATTTCTGTTCATATTTGCTGTAGATTAATTTGAGGTATAACAGACTTATAATACATGGTTTTTTTGCAGTCTTCATACCTATACTAATGAGATTTGGGGATAGATAGGGCTATATTAAAGATTTGAGTCTGACACAAAATTGGTGTTCAGCTCCTAGTTCAGACTGCATAGCACTAAAGTCTTCAAAGGGACAGATATACATTTATATTTAAAAAAAATAATTGTATGAATGTTTTGCCATTAAAACTCAAGGTCTTTTTTAATGAGCTAGAAAATAAAGACTAATTTCTTGGGACTCTGTTTGCTTTGAGGCTATGATTATTCTCATCCCAAACCAGGCCAATGCATTTTGTTCTGTGCCACCTATGTCCCTGCTTCAATCATAAACTAAGACTGAAAAATGAAAATATTAGTAATTGGAAAATATAATCCCCTGGATAGCACCAATCCAATAATCTTAATAAAAATAGGTTTATTACAAACATTGCCTGAATCGTACTGGGAATTATCTTTTCAGAAAAAAACACTCAAATTCCCTTACAGCTTCTCTCTTGATCAATTGTCCCCCTCGATACTATTAATCATCATACTACATACTGCTTATTCTGAGCATATTTTTCCGTTTCACTTTCCAAACTGCCTTTCCAATTTCTCCTTGTTTAGAAGCTCCTAACAGTCCTTTATGGTCCTTTTGCAGGACCACTTTTTCTCCTTTTCTGATGTCAGCTCCTTTACTTAGATGAGATGCCCAAAACCAAGGAGAATTTCGTCAAGGTGGGAAATACCACAGATTAATATTCCCTTCCTCAGATTTCAAGCATTTAACTAGAGGTTCGTCGTGACTCTCTTTTAATGCAAAATACTTGTGAAGGCTGCTAGACTGACTGTCTGGATAATGCAGCCTTCTATTCACAGCATAGTTTCAAAATGGCAGCTGTAGTGCAGGCCTCAATTGCCATGGCAGCGTGCGAATATCCTCACCCACTGCTCTAATGATGAGCGGGTCACTCCACCTCCCTGCCTTCATCCTCTGTGTCCTGACTATCAACAAGGGAGCTAATTAGTGTCAGTCCTGTTTGTTTGGTGGCACTTATTTACTAAGAACTGGATTGAACCTTCTCTAACACTGTTGGAAATTGAAGGTCATATAAGAAAATCAATCTTGCCTAGATTTGTAATAAGGGCTCTGATTTGATGTACATTTTTGTTCTAATAGGATCACTTGTAATGGCATAATATTTTAAAACATTATTTAGTAATTTCTACTTAATGTTCACAAAGCTATTCTTTATGGCTGTTGATTTTCTTTGCAGCTTTTGCTTTAATTTCTGAATATTTTCCCGCATGGTCTGTTCAGAATCTCACAATGTAATTTAAATTATTGGTTTCTGCCTTGTTTAAATTAAATTATTTTTCTGTTGTGCTTTTATCTTTTAAATACTCCCTGAAAAAAATGAAACATATAAACAGAAAACAATGATACTGCCACAGATGACATGTAATAGCAGCGTTGTGGTTCAGGCACACATAACATGACATCTTCATAAGGCAGGATCATTTGAAGCCGAAATTCTCTTAGGTAGGAATTGGTCATATTTTCAGGTAAAGCCATCTGGCAAGTAGAAGTCCAGATGTGTGTGTGTTAGGAGCTCAGAACTGAGGAATGGTGCTCGCTGAGGTTCAGTTGTCATCTGCTTTTTTGCCAGCATGGACAGCAGTGCTCCACGCCATGCTCACACTGCTCTTTGCAGCCTTGATCTGTCTGTAATTTGTGCAGCTGAGTTGGTTTCTACTGCACCTAAGGTCTAATTCCCAGGACTTTACCTTGAGTTTTCATATAAGGCAGTTATTTTAGCCCATGGACACAGCCACCTGCCCAGGCCCACAACCCAGCCATCTCCCCAGCTCTGCTCCCCAGCACCTTCCTCAAATTCAGCCCAGCACCATCAGCTTCCAGCATAGCTGTGATGCCCCTACGTAGCATTAAGATCAGCTGCTCTTAACAGTAGAAAAAAGCCTGGAATTAGAGCATTTCCATGAAAGGAAGGTGGTGCAACCGAGCACTTAGTTTCTTTGCAACTTTCCTTCAGAGCCATTTTACTGCTTTTGTTTTTCTCCTCTCTACTAATGGATATGGTACTTCAGAGCTCACACATGCTGCAGCATTGACACCAAATGCCTTTTTCTTGTTGCCATCTTTGCTCTGCTGCTCACTCTGTCCTCTCCTCCAAACCTGGGGAAATGCTCCCCAGCTCTGACTTTATGTGCCCGGCACATCTGCCTTCTTGACCAGTAATAATTCTGTGTCCAGATGTTTAGTGCTCTCCCTAAGGTCTAATATTTAAATTGTATTTACTTGGGTTTTATCCCTATGTCCTATCTTAAAAGAACAGAGGACCGTTTAATTTCTCATGTAGTAATGTCACTTTTTCTGTATTTTCTTCATATCTACCATATCTCCTTGTTGCAACATATCTCCTTGTTGGGTGCCTGCCTTTTTTTGCGCACTCTAATCTTCATATCCTCCAAATCTGGTTTGAATGACTGAAATTCTTTAGCAATCATGAAAAACTTTACTCTGCATTTAGATGATTCCTAAGAAAAAATGTATTTCCTTAATTGCTAGCAAATTCTTATCAATACCTTTATATACAAATTGTTATGAAGATAAGCTATTCTTATCTAATGGTTTCTAGGAGTTTAAGACTGTCTCAGCAGGAGTTGCTGAGGGATGAAACTTCTAATGATGATTTAAAGCAGTGAAGTGTGTAGGCTGAAACTGAAATAATTATTGCTGTAACCCTCTAAGCACTCTAAGTTCCTCAAGAGAAAATACTTTATTCAGAACAGACCCTGAACAACAAAATACTAAAAAAAGTAAAATAATAATAATAAAAAAACCCCTTGGAGCAGGATGAAAATTTAGAACTAGAATCAGTATAATGTGAGGATGTTCTCAACAACTGCTCACAAATGCATCAGACATCACAATTAAAAAGGAATAATAATTATGGCCTCATTCTAAAGTAGGTAATATTCTATTCCATTCAATAAGCCATGAACACTTTAAAACCATCAGTGTAATCCACAAACCTATATTTACAACATTAAACTGGATGTTCTGCCTTTTCAATAACTGTCATCTCATCTCTATTATTTTCACCTCAGACTCTAATTGTTTCTTTTATAGGAGCTAACCTACCAGTGTCCTTGGCAGTACAGTTTATGGCTCATGCATTTACAGTAATTGTTTGGGCAATTTGCCACACAGTATAACAATCTTCACATCACAATCAGTTTTTATAATAAACAGCATTAGTTGTGAAAAATACAAGTGATGCATGATTCTTATAGTGGATAAAGGGCACTGAAGATGCCCTTTAGAAAAAGAAATAAAAATGCTCAAGCCTTGAACTGCTTGAGAAAAATACTGATGTCACAATAGAGCTAATTAATTTGATGGTACAAACAAGAAGGGGAAAGGGCCTTGCATTCATTAGTGTCAATTCTAAATGAGAGCAAACCATTCATAAAAGTAATATTCTGCCTTCATTTATACAAAATGTGCAGGTAAACAGATTGTAAATAAGCAGCAGTTCCTGTTGAAACGGTGATTTTGCTCCTTATCTTCATCAAGGCACATTGTCTTCTTTAGCCACAGGAAGCTCAAAGCCTGAGTAGGTACAACTTGCAGATAGACCTCTGAGCAAGGCCAGATCCTGCTGCCCACCAGCCTGGCTGGCTCCAGTGGGGTCAGCACTGCTGCACACCACTGGGCACTGGAGCCACTGTGCATGAGTCTGCTCCTGGGAAGCTGAGCACACACTTAATGGCTTCTCCACACAACACATAGGTGGTTGCATGTAAAGATGTCCCACCACATGCGGGTTTGCTGCAGCCGTTTTGTGGCTTCTCAGTTTTCAAGCACCCAGAAATAAGAGGTCAAGCATTGCTCAGTGGAGAGGCTGTTTGACACATCTCCAACAGACACAGTATTTTCTGGCAGAAATTCTCCAGAGGAGAAATAAGGTATATGTCCTCTTACACCAGTGCACAGGCAGGCAATCCTCAGCCTCCTTGTCATCTCCACATCACCTCATGGACCCTGGCTTGTGCCACTGTGAGGGAAGGACCCAGGAAGCACAAAGGTGGCTTCAAGCCAAGGTTGTACCTCCCCTTCTTGTGCTAGGTTGTGAATTCTGTGGCAGCACCAGGTCTTAAGACTAAGAACCACATGTGATAAGAAATTGCGAAGTGATTGTATTGTGACACTATACTTCAACAGTTGATGACATGAGTATCAATTCAAATCAGTACAAGACTTGTCCTCATAGTGAGTTTTAGACTGAGCCTTATGGAGTCAAAGAATGAGTTTATCCTTACTCGTTAAATATTTAGTTCATATGTTCGGTAAGAGAGATAGGACGGAGACACCATCACAGGAGAAGTCAAAGTCTGCACTTTGGAGACCCACACCAGGATCTTTGATGGCTCCTGAATCCCTTTCATAAGTTGTCAAACAACAAAGAAGAGGTCAGGGGACGTTTTGGATCTAGATCCCAGAGGGTGGGAAGGTGTATCTTCAGTGGCAATCTCACCATGATAATGAGACCAGAATCAAGCTTATGTTTTTAATTTTTTTCTTATAGTACCAGCTTTTTTTCACTTGCTTTTTCTTCTCTCCATGAATTGGTTTTGCTAATATTTTCTCCACTGTCTCACTGATATTTTAAGACCATTATAAATAGAACAACCTTTAAAATGTTGTTTTCCAGTAAGCCAACTGTTACGGGAGGTTATGTTTGTAAAATAATTGGATTGAATTCTTACTCTACTGAGTTGTACAAACAATTTAATAGAACTTTAACACTCTGCTTAGAACTTTACATATACGCAGTCTTTCCTACTGCTTTCCAAAATTCCTTCTTCCTTAGAAATTTTTTTCTGCTGCATGTTTGTGGGTTTTGAATGACATTGCATACAATGTTACTGAGGCTCAGAATTACATGTGAAAAAAACCTTTATTTAGCTTCTTATCAATGTCCTTTTAACTCAACTCCTCCAAACTTTTTACAGGCTTTCTGCTCCAATGTGCACATAAGATTTTTAAAATAATTTTTGTTGTTGCTTTTTTAAAAATTTTTGTTAAATAAATGCAGCTATTTCCTTCCCTGCTTCCTTTTGACATGACATCTGCTGCTAATGATACAAAAACAACCAAACCAAAGTGCCAGCCCTTCCCTCCCCTCATGTCCCTCCTTTCCCCAGCTCTGTGGGGTCACAGTTCTGTGCAGGTTGCCTGTTTGGCTCCAGTGACATATCAAACCTGAGCACTTATCTGCACTAACTTACTTTTTGCTCTTCTGCTTCTCAGTAAAATGTTACAGACACATTTAACTACTTCTTGTCAAGGATTTTTTATCTTGTTTACATCCCAGTTGCATCATTCTTCAGCAGGGCTAGCTATTTTTTGCATTAGATCCAAAAGCACTAGTTGCATTGAAGGTTGCTGCTATATTAGGCTCCTCTTATGTTTAGAAATCTGAACTGAAATTAAAATATAATTATTATTTAGTTATCAACTCCAATCTTGCCAGCTTCTTTCATGAGGACATTTTAGCATCAATTAGAGGGCAGAAGAGGATTGTTTTGATATTTGAATCCACCTTGAAGTAAAAACCAGAAACATGAAAGATTCTGTGACAGCCTAAGCCTGTCTGGATTTTAAAATAAAATTGTATTGTAAACTTTTTCCCCTCTTACATGTTTTTAACTAAATATTTGAGAAATATATTCTTCAAATACTTTAAGGTCTACATACCTCTTTAAATTTCAGGTTAAATAATACATTCTCACATTTTCTTTTAAATATGAGTTAGTATAAAATTGTTCAGGTTGCATTAATTTCAAGAGTTTTACAGGTACATTTTCATCTTTCCATACTCTGTACTCCAACAATTTTAGCCTTTTCCCACTTTCTGTAAAATAAATATCTTGTGATTTAGGTATTCAGATCTAGCATAAATGGATATAACACAGAACAAAGTGAACAGTGCTGCAGGTTATACAAATATACAGACACAACTTCTGCCAAATATTGGTGTATGAATTGAAACCACGACAAGCTACAACAACCTCACCCGTTATGAAGAGATTAGTAGCTCCTGGCTATAGTCTCAAGCTTGTTTCAGACCAGACCAAAGCACCTACTGTTCCTTGTGAAATACACCCTCCTGAAAGCATAACTCTCAGGGCATATAGCTACATAGGAGCATTTGAAATAGGGCTGGACTGGGAGTATAGGACCATGAAGTCTTATCCCTTGGGAAATGTGTTGCATAATCCTGTTCACAAAAATATATCCATGTTTCCATACTGAGACCTTCTCAGTTTCAAGTGCCTGGTACTCACACTGAAAGATTGCAGGATATACTTTTCTAATGTTTACAGATCTTCTTTTAATTTTCCACAACATTTTTTTTTTAACTTTTTCTCTTAATATATTAACAAAGTCTTGCTGCTTAATATCTCTTCTGCCTTCTCAGTATTTACCCCTTTGCTATATTAATAAGAGACATTTATTTCTCCTCTCAACTTTATTTTGGTAGGCTGAAAATAGAAATACTCCATTTGTCTCCTTGGTCAATGTACATTTTCATACCCCTAGTCTTGTAGCCCTCTTCCGCACCTGTTCTAGTTTGAATTAATCTTTCTCAAACGGCATATATAAATGTTCCAGAGGAGCTCTTACTAGTGTCTGGTGCTGCAACATGAATATTTCCTGGAAGTCTTTCTTTACTGAGAATGCCTTTTCCGTCATTTCACTGCAGAACTCTCTTTGCCTTGTTGCCACAGCCAGCTCACACTGGTATCTTGGAAACATTTTCTGCAAAAAACAAACTCAGATTTTTCTTGTTCATCTGTTTCTTCCAGTTTCTGAGCCCCCATTTTGTGTCGGAAATTCTTTCTAGTCCCTAAATGTGTAACCTGGCACTTTATAATTTTGAATTTTATCCCTTATCTATTATTCTGATCCTCCAGGCCACCCATTTCTTTCAATCCTCTTCTGCATTGGTGGTGTCTCCCAGCATCCTATCTGCTACAGATTTAATTTAACTTTGACTTTTTGTGCCTTGGTCTGTAATAACATGACTGACTAAGTCTGATTACATGACCGGTCCTCTCCAATTCCTTGGTGATGTCTGCCAGCTCCGCACAGCGCAGCTCACAGGGCCGCCCCACTTGGCACTGAGCCCCTCTCCCACCGCCCAGCTCTTGTACTCATTTCCCTCTTCTCCAGTTTAATTAATAAATTTCCCTTGTGGCTCCACAACAAATGCTTTAATGGAGTCCAGATAGAATAGATAACTGATTTTTAGACAAGGGAAATATAGTAATCTTACCAAAGACAGATATTATCAGGTGAGATCGGCATTTTTATGCAATTTTCCATTTATCTGTGTTTATTATCTAATTTAAGTTTTGTTCTAAATCTGTTGTGAAAACTTTTTGAAGACACCTGGGCATGTAGTTGCCCTGACACTACTTCTCTTCTTTTTCCTAAATATAGCTACTACTTCTCCTACTCTTCTGATACTGTTGCAGTAGTATCAGCACCAATTTGATAGATTTGAATAACAAAGATTTTAAACTAACGTGTGATTTGTTCTATTCCGTCTCTCAGTATTTTGTGTTAGAGATTATCTGCTTGTCTTAACTGGAGTGTATTTAAACACCAAGTTCTGCTTCCAGACTGGATAAAACAGTATCATTTTCTAAATCTCTTTTCCTCTGAGTGATGCCCTGTAAGATCTCCGTTCCTAAAAGATTCTGCCCCACTACTAACACTGTGGTAGGAAAGTTTAGAAGTCTTTTCATTGTGGGGTTATTAGTACGTTATCTGAAATCTTGATCAAACCTCACTTCTAAAAAAAATTCCTGTTTAACTTAAAAAGATGCCATCCAAATCCTTAGCATGTCTTACTGTAACCCAACCCTTTCTGAAGTCAAAGCAATATTGCTTATTGCTCCAATTAATCTTTTTTTTCTCATCACTTAGATATTCTCTATTTACTCGTCACATCTTTAGCATTCAAATTCAACCATTTTTCTCTGTTTGGGATGCAAATTCCAAGTAACTTTGGGATTTCTGAACTTCTTTGTATAATGTCTATCAACTTCTCATTCCTCTTAGTCATACCAGCTGGTCCCTGAACTTGCCATTGTGATAACCTGTTTTTATTCTTGATTTCTTTTTATCACTCAGTCCAAGTGAATGTCAGTTCCATCAAGAATTAATCATATGTGCTTAAGTATTTTTTTTGAAGCTGGTAGAAATTCTTAAGTTCCTGTTGCTCATTGTGAAAATGTACCCCATTCATCTGAAGGAGAAAAGGCAATTGAACTTCTGCAGGTATACAGGTACTTACATTGGAGGGAAACTGTGCCAGCTGATATTGTTAATTTTTACAGATTACATTATTAGAATACCCAGCTCACTAAAAAATGAAAAAAAAAAAAACAAAAAACCCCCATTTTTGAAGTGAACACAAATCTTGTGTCTCTTACTACACAATATAGGTGCATTTAGACCACCCTCACAACACAGTGAGATGATTGATTTTGGAAACAAAACCTGAATTAATACTATAATTAAAAATCTTACAATGAAATGCTGATAGTGAGCTACAAGTTTTTCAGAAAAAAATGTGAAGAAAAAACAGTCAGTCAAAAAACGTGCTAACTAGACAAATGCTTTCCATGGACCACAAGGGGAAAGCACACTGTGGAAAAGCCGTGATCAAATGATAATCTGTTTTGATAGTAGAGTTTTTCTCCCATCTAATTGCTACTGTTTGATGAAAGGGCAAGTTTTTATTGGCTTTTGGGGAGTATTTAAGTCTTTAGAGTGTATATGTATGTTTGAGATTGTTCTGCAGTTGTAGCTGCCAACAGTCTCAGCATCTTCATGCCACTTCTTAGATTTCAGTAGTGCTGTTAAACTACTATTGGTTTATGGTCCTTGTGATTCGCAAAGACTGCAGTAGCTATATCCTCAATTTAAGTTAATTTTAGATTTCCCACTAGAATAATTATATGAGGTCAGATATTTCTGATGTAGAAGAAAAATAAGGAAAATAACTGTTACACTGACTTTCACTGTACCCAGGTATCTGCAGGATAGGCCTGTGCAAATACTGAGCTATAAACCAGTGACCTTTATAAAATTCAGTGCAACATTCAAGAGCTCATGTTACAAGCCCTACAGCATGGGTCCAGGCTGTCAGGCTGTATTATCATTGCTATTTATTACCTGTGTTGTGGTTGTGAAAATAGACTTGAGGACCAGGTCTCCAGATGCTGCTAGAACAAGAGTTAAGGACAAATTCAACTCTGATCACAACAAAAATAAAGCTGAAGGACTCAGACCATGCACTCTTTGTTACACCCCGAGCCATTAAAACTCAATATCTAGGTTCCAGTTTGAGTTTAGAGTTAAAAAGTGAGATTCACTTAGCCAGTTTCAGTTATCTAAAACATATGATTCCAGCCTAAGGCAGTCATTGTAGGTTCCCTTTATGGTCAATCTCTTCCAGAGGCAAAGAAGCTCCTTTGAAGGATATGTCGCTCCATCTTTCTCGTGATGTCCTTGACAGAGGGAATGAATCTCCCTTTGGAAGCATTAATCTCTCACAGCTGATAATAGGGGTGATGCACAAGACTGCCTGGGCACAGGTGCTTAGACAACTAAGGGTAGATAAGGTAAACACCATGCCGGTACACACCCATAAGCATCCAGCTTGAAGCAGCTTTATACCTGTTCATTTAAAGGTTCAGAAAACAAGGACTCCTTACCACCCTTATTAAAAGAATGGGTCTATGTTTTACACTGAAAAAGAAAAATAATCACTGGATACACAGGGAACAGGGGACAGAATCGAGTTTCTCTTTTCTCTAAGGAATGAAGAGTAAACTAAAGAATATGGATCCTGCTTGTACATCCAACTTCCAGAACAGTAGATAAATCTGCCCTCCAGTTTCTCCCTGGATGGTCTGCATCCTAGTAATTTGGGTAATTTTTGAATGTGTGTGCTGTGGTGTTTTTAATCACATCAGGGCTGGATAGAAGCTGAAATTGCCACTCACATTGGATGTGAGCTCTTGCTACCAGTAGACTATTATGATAGATATGAGCATCAACATCTGTCCCCTTCTTCTGGGAATGCTTCTTGAAAGAAAATTACGTGTTGAGCTCCATTCCTTTAAGAAGTAGATGTGGGCCTCTTCTAGCAGCAAAGGATGCTATCCCTGCTTCCCAAAAGTTGCATCCACATCGCTGAACACTGCAGGTAGCCAGCTACCTTCAAAGAAAAGCTTTAACACATTTTTTTTTTTTCTCCACTGGATAGCAATAGAAGGTTTCCTGCTATGCCCATGTGGTTTTGGGATCATTATTTTGGGGTGACTGACTCAGCTCATGTGTTATGTGTTACTTGGCTACTGATTTGGGGGTTTTGCAGACATTGTATTAGCACCTAAATGCTTTAATGCATCTGCGTCATGGTTAATCCCCAACCTACACAGTGTCTAGGCTTATGGAAGCAGGTGGGTGAAAAAGATGCAAAAGGGCAGAAGAAAATTTCGAACAAGATGTAACACTAAGGCAAGCATTTGAAAAAGAGAACAATGGTGTATAAGTAATAAGCATTAATGCTTTACCTTAAAAATCCCACAGATCTACTGAAAATAGAGGCCTGGCTCTGCCTGCCTTTTCAGGATGAAATGCAGTTTATAGCAACTGCTGACAGGGGAGAGTAAATCTTGGTGTGAGTAGGAGAGTGAGAAACATGTGGAGGCTTATGCATGAACCGGAATTCAAGTGTGACATGACATTCATATGGATAGCAAGAATTTTCAGCATTATTGCAATTAATGGTGAAAAAGAACTGTTGAGAGGATGTTAAATCTTGTGCTTCAAGGACAGCTTCTAGCAACAAAAGGCCAAGAGGAAATGTAATAGGGTAGTGCAAATTACTCCAAGTATTTTCCTATAAGAAGTTTACGTTTTCCCCCGAAGTATCTGGTGGTGGTCAGTGTCAGAGATCAGATGCTAGACTGACAGGATCTTCTGTATTCTTTAGTCTGGCATTCCCTATAAAGGCTGGATTTTAAAAAGTTGGTGACAGTCGATGTCTAGGTTCTTTTAACAGAGTATAAATTTAGCAACCTCCCTCTGAATTAAGCATTTAGGTGGCAGAGTTAATGTTATATCAATTCAAAGGAAAGACACTAAGATAAAATAGAAAGGGAAAAGACTAATATTTGAAAATTAGAAAGCAATTTTCAGTAACAGAGATGGACGGCTGGTTGAAAAACGCATAGATTAAGACCTAGAGAAAAAAAAAATTGTTCCTCATAGAGAAATCATTAGTAGTGATATAATAATTTACATTTTACATAAGTGACATTCTTTTTACTTTTTTTTTTTCCTTTTCATCTAAAGGTTACATCCCTATAACCTCACGATTCAAACTGCTATCACTTTGCATTGATATTGATGAGGACTGTAGGCACTCAGCATCTCTCTGTAGATGTTTGTCATGTTGGACCTGGCCTTTGTTTTCACAGCCAGCAAAGCAACAACAGAAATTACACCAGCTGCAGGGAAGCAGAATTCATTCCTGCTGGCCAGGCACAGCTTAGCAAGAGGATTTATACTGTATACACACAGGGAGAATATTTTTATTTATTTCAGGTAACAAATACATATTTTTCTAGCAATCTCTGTATACATACAAATATTTCAAAAATATATTCAAGAGAGAGACCCAGTCTCTTGAACACATATATCCTTCCAGACCCCTGCTTGACCCCAAAGTTACGCTCTCCTGTCACTGACCCATCTAATCACCTTTGTGCTGCTTTCTCAGAAAAGGCCTGGGAAAACCCATCAGCTTTGCAATGTAATCTGAAGGTCAACACATTTTCATTTTCTTGGCCAATTCTCTCTTTAACCAAGACTTAATATCAGGTCACTCAAAAAACCTACCTTTTATAAAGCTGTTCTTTTCAGAATATCAAACAGCATTCAAAATGTTGTGTAATTAACTAGTAGTCTTTATAGTTGAGTCTAAGAGGAATTAGAACAATATTTTTTTTGCAGAATAACACAGGAAGTTTCTTTTTGTTTAACAGCAAAGAAGAAATATTGGCAACATCTGACAATGACACATGGAATAATTCAAGGACTTCAGGTACAACACCCGGTTTAATTAGTTCTTCCTTACTGCACATGTTAATTAAAAAAAAAATAGTGTGAAAAACAACCTCATGTAAATGATTCAAGTATGTTTTTGTTAACTCTTCAGATGCAAACATCCCAGAGATAGTTTATTCACAAGCAGAAGACAAAGACACCAAATCAGCTAATGAAAATATAAAAGATAAAAATGCAGAATACAACCAGGATGATCACGAAGATGATGAAAAAGAATTAGAGTTGCTGGTAAGTGTTATACAATTATATCTACAGTATTAAATGATATGAATCCATTTACGCTTCAAAGCTGGTGAAATGCTCCCTTTTAACAGAGCTGACTGATGTACTAATTTACAAATGTAAAGCCTTGGTCTCTACTTTCATTGAATCTCTAACTGATTCAACAATAGAAGGTGCTCTGATTTCACTATAGTGCAGCCAACTTTTTCTAGTCTTAAATTAATTACTTCTCCCTTTTCCTCCTTTACCAGAGGCTCTAAATGACAGTTTGAAGGAATTAGAAGAGTAGCATTTCAAAAAAATCTCTCCTCCTAGTTTCTAGGATAGGAATATTCTTCCATAAATGCTTGGTATTTAGTAAAATTCTCATATTTATAGTACTGTTTGTTTTGGGGGTTTTCAAAGGATAACTATGTAGCATGCTGTATGAGCAAAATAAATATACTTATAGTAGCAGATTATTCTATATCAGTATTTGACATAAAATTTGTTAAAATAAATTTCACACTCAGTGAACATTCAGTCTATTTGGATTTGTGCATGTGCATGTGTGTGTGAGGTTTGGCTTGCATTTTTCAGTATGGAAGAAAAAATGGCAATAAATGAGACATGTACAGCAATCTATTCTTCTCAGTGTCTGTTCTCAGCTCATATCATTTGGGTGCATAAATTCATAATCATAGATTATAATAGCTATCACCTGTGAAAATGTGAATGCTGAATCAGACAGGAGAGGAAGATGAGAACCATTCTTTCTTTTTTTTTCATATTGATAGAGAATAAATTCCTCTTATTTGAATATAATTTTTTCTTGTCTTTTACTTGAAAAAAGTTGAAAATTGTTGCCTATTGTGGGACCTTTCACTGCCTGAAAGTCAATGTCTCCTTTTTTTTTTCTTTTAATGGTGAAACATTAAAAAGAAGATCTCTAAAATTCCGTGTTGTTCTCAGTCCACCCTTTTACAAAAAGCAGGATCAAATATAACCATTTGTTTATCAATTGCCAGGATTGTCCGTACAATAAATGAAGGGGGAGCTATAATTTAGATGTTAATTTGCACTATGTGCCCTTTAATGAATTAAACAATGAAGGCTTATAATAGATGGAAATACAACCAAATCTTTGAAATGCGCAGGCATTGGCTCACAAGACAGCTGTGCAGTTGACAAGTAACATGAGCCTTATGTGAGAAGAAGGGGAAATCGTAAGATTTGCATATAATTATTGAGATCATGCAAATGTCAGTTATGAGGAGGGGAAAAAAACACAGGCATCTCGCTGTTAAATCCTGACAGTTGGCATCACCGAAGAACTCAAATACACTTGAGCACTGGTTGGCAGAGGGTCATTAAAACAGAATTTGCAGAGACATTAGTTCCCTCACTTTTCTTTGAGTGACGTTTTACTATTAATAGTTTGCAGAGGCTTTGCAGAAAACATATTAATAAGAGAAACTGTAATGGGGTATCTACAGCAAGTGCAAATGCATAAAGGGGTGTCCAAGAAGCTAGCCTCTAATTGATCAGCCAGTGCTATCAGTGTGACTGTGCTAAAGTGAGAAGAGAGTGCAATGACAAGCAGGCATAGCTGAATAATACAATATCATATTTGGAAGCTAAGAGGGAGAGTGATTAGTTTCTGGCCTTTTACTTCGCTAATCTCATTTCCAACTCATGTCTTACCAGATTGTCTAAAAACCAGTCTGGTTTGAAGCCTGTAAAATGGTCCCTGGGAGAAATGAAGCACAGATAATCCTTACAGTATTTGTCAGTGTGAAATGTGTCTTTGTTTTACTGGACAATACTGTACATTACCAGGCTTTGATGTACTGTATCAATGCCCTAATTTAAGTGCCAATCCTCCCCCACTCACCTCCCTCTCTCCAAACCTAGAACTGCATGTGTAGAGAATGAATTAGCCTCCCTTTAAGGGAATATTCTCTTCAGATTTAATTTGTATAAAATGCACTAGCAGCTTACTGAACTCATGAATAAAGAGAGAGGGTTCTGAATGCTTTTTTATTTCCTGCTCCTTTCAGCACCACTATAAAGCTCATTACCTATGTTAAAAAATACATACAATGCAAATTTTGCAAATGGTTTGGAACACGTTTCCATAAAAGCTTTGTTACTGAAAACAAAACTTTCCATAACAAAATCCTGCCTCCTTAATTTGGCATATTTTTGCAAAGTGCTTTTTGATCATTCTTTTCTATTCTATTGTTTCAGCTAAATCAGCACTTCACAGGAGCTAGAGGTACCTCTTCCAGAGATGAAAGGAATTTATACACAACAGAACCAGTTAATTTTCCAAGTGAAACTGAAAGATTGGAGAAAAAGCTAACCTGTATAGAAAGCAGCAGTGACTTACTGAGACATCCTGTGCCCATCAGCTCCTCATCCGAAAACACTTCACGAGTGACAGGAAGAGAATTAAAAGATAAAGTTAAGTATTCCCTAAGAGATTATGATACTCAGTCATCAGGGAAGGAAGTAGCTGCTGGCTTGGTAAACAGCGGTGAGCGGTCATTGGATCATACTGGTACCAGTGAAAGCCTTTTATCAGCAAAATATTTTCCTGGGACAAAACAGAATGAGGCTATCGATACGATGACTACTGTCTCAAGCCAACAAGGAGAGAGCCAAGCAGATATTTCAAAAGGTAAAACAGATAGTGCCTCAGGAAGTAAGATGATGGAGAGGTTATTCATCAGTGAGGATGCTGCTGATGCCTTGAAAGGGGCCCATGAAACGAGACCAGAAACCATTTCTCCAGAGCATGATGAATCCATGCAATTAAATGCACGCGTAGCAGGGACGCTGGATGGCAATGCTAATCCAGCTCCAGCGCACCAGGTGCCACAAATGTCTCACCAAACTCTGGATTCATTGTTGTCAGACACTGACAAAAATGAAGGAAAAATCGAGATGATTGAAAGCAAAGTTCGGGTACATTTAAGAGGAGATTTATATGCTGACACTTTTGCACATGATGATGCCTCTATAGATTCTGCAAAAAGCCAATATACACAAAAAAAAGGAGTTGGTGAAGTGTCAGCAAAGAACTGTAACACTGATGCAGGTAAGGAGAAGAAAGTAATTGAAGTAGCAGACTTAGCACTAATCGGTGAGGAGGAAGCACCCAATCCTTTCAAGTCACAGAGAAAACACGCCGCCGAAGCGTTGAACACAACGCCTTTGTCAGCTGAAGACAACAAACAGGCACCCTGGCCCACACAGGCAGATCCCCCGGCATCCTCTCCGTGGGATGAAAGGAGAGCTGAAGACACTTGGGAACACAGAGGATTCACAAGGTTAAAAGACAGAGGAAAGTCAGACAACACAAACGAAGGAAGACTGATAGGAAAGGAAAGGGAAGCAAACCCCACAGAGCAGAGGTGGCACGAATGGGGTAGCGAGGTTCGGTGGGAAGCAAGGGGGAGCACAGGGGCTTGGAGTTCAGCTACCACAAAGGAAAAGTCTTCTGTCTCTGAGAAGGGTATCACAGAGGAAGCGGAGGCAGGTACAGCTTATATAATTAAAACAACATCAGAAAGTGCTCCAGAAAAAATGTCTGCCAGTGAAAAAGCAGTAATTGCTAAGCTACCTCAAGAGACTGCACTAAGTGACAGGCCCACAGAGGAAAAGGAAACAGCATTTGATACACATGAAGGGAGAAATGATGGTTCACATTATGCTCTTTGTCAACTCAACACAGTGGGTGTATTATATGACACCGAATTTGAAAAGGAATCAGTTTTAGGTATTTATAATGCACGTGTACATGAGACACTGCAAGGAGAAACGATGTCTGTACGCAATAGCAGGGAAAAACGTGCCAAAGCACAACCAGACATCGGCAATATTCTACCTGGAGAAGACGCAGTAAAGGCTTCTAGTACAGAAAAGAAAGCAGATTTGCAGCAAGGTTTATATTCAGAAGTATCTAAATATCCCCCAAGCGTCCAGAAGCATCTATACGGTGAGGATGCAGAAGTGCTCTGTAGGGAAGAAAGCCGTGTTGGCACACTTTCCTATTCACGTGCTGAAGCTGAAACAAAAATGCCACCTTCTGGTACAAATGCTGTGCCAGATTATCATAAAAGCTCTTCAGTGGCATCTTCTGAAGGGGCCACTGTGGCAAGAGATAGGGAGCATCTGTATGGACACTTTGAATTCAAAGTCATTGACAAGGTTGCTGCTGAGTCAGGGTACAATTTAAGTGTACCGAATGAAATGACATCTATTAATAAAAACATCTCTCCTGAAGCTTCAGACACAGAGATTTCTAGAGAAGGAAGAGGAAGGAATATAGGTCAAAGTTTCAATCAAGCAGAGTTCAAAGAAGAGAAGTCATCAAGGCCAGAGGTTTCAATTAGTAAGCCTGCTGAAGAAGCTGGAGGGAGAAGCTCTCAATCTGACCGTTTAATAACTGAGCGGAAAACGCTAAACTGGCTTGATGACTCACAAAAGGAAAGCCAGCACATTTCCGATTCTGCAGATGTTTCTAACCAGAAGAGTGAAGCACTTAAGTTACCTAGTGAGCTTCCAGGCTTAAAACATATTGCTTGCAAAATATTTTATTTCTTCTTCTTTCTTTCGTTTGCTGCAACACTCTACCACTATGATTTGATGGTTTGTCTTGCACTCTACCTGTTTTCCTTGTATTGGCTATACTCTGAAGGAGGAAGAAACAAGGAATCTGTCAAGAAGGAATAACATTGATTGTCAACTGTGCTCAAGATCCATGGTCAATAGTCTCCAACCCCTCCAAAGCATTTTCACTGTTAAAGAGCTTATTCATTTTTAGAACCAAAGCGAGTTTTCCACTGAAGCATCTTTTTAAAAGATTACATATGAAGTTGAGTCTTCATGTAAGTAATTATACTATATAGGACCATTATGTTTGGATCATTAAATACCTATATGAATATGAGTTCTGAAGCACGTCAAGTTAAAATCCAGTACAGCTGTTGCTCCTTAGCAGAATATGAAGAAACAATGCTTCATATCTCTTTAGTACTTAAAACCACCATTTTCTTGCATTAATTTCTATTGCAGTAAAGCTTCATATTTCTCTGGGATTTTTTTTTTCTAAGGTTTTGTGTCATACATAACACAAGGAACGGTATAAAAACTAAGTCAGTATTTTGGTATTGATATTACAGTTGATAATCTGCTAGTGTAATTAACCAATGCTCTAAGAAGTATGACATCTGTTGATAAGTTAACATTTTTTTCCAAATTTTTATTTAATTGTTTTGACTTAGAGCTCCAGCTGTACCACTGTTTGAAAAATGTAAGGCTTTGACTTTGGTAACATCATGTAACTTTCAAGATGTAACTGCATAGCAGAATAGATATGTTGTTTCTACCCTGAAGAGATTGAAGGCCACAGCCACAGGCTTCTTGCCATTCACTCACATGCACAAATGTTTTTGGTTTTTGTAAATGAGGACTGTGTAACATGACTGAGAACTTCACTGGATTGTTATTACAGACAAAGCCTTTGAATTACATTTTTTCATCGTATTGCTTAAGCATATCTACAAAGCATTAAATAAATTTTACAAAGGAGTGCCATGACTGTGTTGAGCATGTCTGAATTAGGTTTACTGCATTTTTTCATGGCTTGTTACCTGAAGCTAATCAAACACCAAGAGAAAATACAGGGAATAGCCCTGGCATTCAGTGAGGCTACTTTGTGTGGTTTGGGTGAAGCAGGAAAGCCTGGTATCTGCCTGCAGGAGAGCCCAGGATGATCCCACGCAAGAGTCCCATAGGGCAGGTACATGGGTGGCTCTGATGTTCCATCATCGTGGGTCTCCCAAGCTGGGTCATGCAGAAAGTTTGTCCAGAAAGAAAATAATAGATAGATTATGTTACATTTCAGCAATATTCTGAGTGATGGTCACAAATGTCATCGTAGGTAGTCTGTTAAAAGAAACACCAAGGCTACATAATGTTACTGACAGCCTAGAATTTAAGAAGGAAAAAGTGTTGTTTTAAGCTATATTTGTTTCACTGCCACTGTGAAATACCACATCAACTGTGAAAGTTTTAGTTGCAACATATAGCTGAAGCTACATAATAGTGAAGTTTTTTAGTTCTTTGCTTAGCTCTGAAATATTTTACAATAGTTCTAAAATTTATTTACATGTTTCAGAATGTTAGGGATCTCTGATACACGATGTATCTTGGCATTTATGTTCTCCAGGGGGACAGAACTGTGGAGCACACTGGGAGCGGTGCAATTCAGCAGAGTGAGCAAATGTGTGGGTGTTCTATTGCCAGTGCACATGCTGATGGCTGGATACCCTGACAACTTTTGACAGCAATCCATAAATGAGTGATAGTGTTGGGCTAGAGACATTCAGGAGTGACACAGAAGGCTGTGATACTGGTCCAGATGTTCAAGGGTGTATAGGAGCTAAATGTTAATTGAGATAAATTAATTCAATAGGCATTAGGAGCTAGATCCAATAAAAAGCTTAGGCTTAGACTTAAAGCAGGGTTGATGTTGAATCTGTATAAGTCCGAAACAATGATCACAAACCCTTCTTTACCTGAAGACCACAAATGCTAAAAGAACCTAGCCTTTTCTTGATGCTTATAGGCACTTTTCAAAAGAAAGCATGACATTCCCTTACTGTTGGTGGTTCACTCTCTAGAGTGTGACAAGTCCCTGGTCTAAGTGGTTCAAAATTTCAGCTTCACTGGGACAGAGATGTCACATATTGCTTTGCTTCCCAGTACAGCATGAGCTCTTGAGTAGTGTCTGATATATTCTGACAGGATCAAGGTCCTCAGTTGGAGAGCCCAAAAGGTGAAGACAGCACCCTGCATATGTGCTACTGAAATTGTCAACATGCGGTCAGGTACGAAACTCCTGGGGCCAGAGAGAACAAGTACATGAGACACATTTTAGTCTAATAGTTAAAAACACCATGCCAGTAAGAAGAATATTTAGATTCGGTTTTCAGCTCAAAACCTTCTTCAATCTAATTTACATTATTAAAGCAAAATTCATAAAATTCAGAGCAAGGACCAAAAACCAGGTTCCTGTCCTCTTAGGTAAATGTTCTATCTGCTAAACTACAGGATTTGAACCCCTGTTTGAATATCTTCAGCTTTACCAAACCTGGCGCTTCCATCCAGCAGGATGTAGTTTAATCATTAGGCTACTGTTGTTGTCAGGAGCATTCTGATCCCTAGGGCTTGCAAGGACCTCTGTGTGCAGGTTGGTTCCTTCTTTCTCAGCTGAATTAAGCTGAAAATGCTTCTCTGCTCAAAATAATAGCTATTGTGCTCTCCATTTGAGGGTAGATACTTTTATTTGCAACTCATATCTGAGGGGAGTTTACTTCTGCCAGAACTTTGGTCCTAAAAGAGACATGTAATGTCTCTTTTTCAGAGAAATCTAAATCAGACATAGTCCAAATGCTTAAGCATGTGAGATAGATAACTAAATAACTTTAAATATCTTGAACACAGGCCTTATTGCAAGCAGAGCTTAGCAGTTCAGCCACCACAGAAATGGGAAAGCCTGGTTGCATTCTTAATTGAATCTTGGGGACTCCAGGAAATGTGTGCTTTGAGGAATCTTTTGTTGTTCTCTTGTTTTATCTGTGAGTCACGACATCCTGGAGCCATGAGAACCTTTGTATGGTGGTCCTCTGTATGGAATGTGCAAGTTGGAAGTGGTTTCTCTTATTTATTTCAAGCCAAAATATTTGGTTGGTTTTTAAAGACCCAGCTGAGCTGATTGGACAGCAAGAAAAGGGTTTGGGGTAATTGATGGGCCCAGGACTGTGGGTGAAAGAAAGTCATTGAATTGAATCAGCCTCTCGAGAATGGCGGAAAAATGTTACAGAGAGCCCAGGAGAGTCCATATGACCTGCAAAAAGAATGCAGAGGATAAATAGAGAGGATCTATTAATACAGACATTCATTAAAAATTAGTGGGATTTTAGTGTGTGTCATAATATACTTAAACCTGTTGCTAAATATCAACTAAAATTTAGCTAAGTTACTTGATTTTCTACAGAAATCTACCTTCAAACAGCTGTATTCCTGTGTCCAACAAGTTAAACATCTAGGGCTCTCATTTTAACACGTACAGTCATTCAAAGTCGGAATTTAGGGTAAATATTTGAATATTAGAATAAGCATATTTCATCTACATACAAGTGGAATACTGTTAGCATTTCTCAGATTTGGAATGGGATTTTATGTTCTATATTTAAGTTATTTAGCCAGCATATCGTACCTTATGATTGCAAAATAGGACTCTAGACTGATCTGTGAACACAGGTGCCCGAACTTATAAGTATTTATATACTTAAAACAACAAAGCAAATAATTTTATCTTTTTTGTTTATCATTTGATAAGCTCTCTTCTAAAAATCCTCTTACTTCTGTTTATAGTATGAAAACAACACCTTTAAAACATTGGCAAAATATTCGGCTTTTACTTACAAGTAAAAGGGAATAAGTGAGGTGTTGCATTTTTGCAATGATTCATATTTAGCTGCCTACTAGGCCTCAATAGCGTATTTCTAGCTAATACTTTCATTCCTAGCAGTTTCTAGTTATTTCTTTAGGCTGTGCAACAGAAAGAAGGTATGATCCTATGTCGCAGGCCCATGGTCATGAAAGGCTCAACTCTGATATAATACAGAGGTTAAAATTAATATAGTGGGTTTGCTTGCGTTACTACAGTTACATGAGGTATACACATCCCATACCATGAGAGATGTGTCCCATGGCTATGATCTGAACTGTAATTGCAATAATTACATTGGTTTTCATATTGTGGCATCTGTAATCTGTTGAATGTAATAAAACCTAAATTTGTGGCAACAGGGAGAGGAGTGGGAGGAAGTTCTGTACTCAGATACCTTGCTAGGAGATAGTGACAACAGGCCACATCATTAACGCTTCAAATATTTGTTGTTATCAACTTCTTGTTGCTTCTTACCCATCAGTGACTTTTGTCTCGACAGTAGATAGGCTGCAGAAACAGGCTATAGGCTTTAAAGGTCTATTTAACATTGGAAATGAAAAATTAGGATGACGGAGTATGAACTAGATCCCTAAAGGTAGGATAATATGGTAATGTTTGGAGTCACTATACTGAATTTTAGGTGCTTAGTGGCACCTCTTAATAAAACACTTAAACTCTCTAGTCATCTGACCTGCAAATGAGAATCGAAAGAGACATTATGTTGAATAGGGACCTGCCAAAGTTTTCTAATAGGAAACCCCAATGACTGAGTTGGGTTCTATACCCTTCCCCTGTCACAGGGTTTAAACACTTAATACTGGGTTGCAGGGACACGTTTTTATCAGATCAGTTTTCATATTCTGCAGTTCTCTTGTGCACTGAGGAACCTAATCCGCTGCTTTCAGAAACAGAACACTTTGCAGAAGACAATCCCAGCATTCTGACACTAGAGAAAGGACAAGTTTAACCCCTTAAAGCATAGATTGGGAATTGTGTACTTTATGTGAAATTCTAGTTAGATAAAACACGAAACTGACGCCAAGACCTTCATGTCTTCTCAGTGAGGTCAGCTTAGTCTATAAAGTCACTCTTCCAGGCCTACACCAATGCCTCATGAACCAGGACTGAAGAATTGTTCTAGCCATTAAGGTGTCATAAGAAAAGGGGTAACATCTCCCATGGCCGAGCCCACTGTGCTTTTTGAAAAACTTGATCTTGTAACTGTACTTTTAGGTCAGGCACCTACTGATCAAGCACCATCAGGATTGCTCTGCTCGGTTACATAGACTGGGCCAAGGAACTGGCAAAATATGTAAATGTCTAAAGATACATGGAATTTGTGGATTTCTGTCTTAGGCCTAGAAAGGTGCTTAAATTCCAGCAGAGTCTCACCTCAGACAACTATGTCCTTTTGTGAATCTCAGCTGAGCTTTTGAAGACTTGCAGCTCTTCTGAAAGCACTGTCTGCAAAGGAAACCATAGAGGTACATGGATAATGATGGGACTGATCTAAGAGGTCTTGATGCTTCTGAGGTTCAGAGTTGCACTTCAAGGTTGAGGTGGTAATCCAGAGCTCGGATCTTCTTTGGATATCAGTGGAGTTTATTTGACCAAAACTACATATGCCCAAGTGAGGATAATATTTATGAAACAGTGTGAGTAGGTTGAAATGGAATTGATAATTTCTGCATTCTGAGCAGGCATGAACTAGGTGAGGTGAATCATTTAACGAGGGAGATATGTATGACTTGGTGGTACACATGAGATATGTGTGTGCATATGTGTGTGGGTGGCACTAGGACAAGTGGGTGGAAAGGTGAGAGCTAGATTTCAAGGGTAAATGGAGAAATAATAAACAGAATGGTTAATTGGAAAGTTTCTGAACAGCTTTTCTAGAGAAGTGAAAGTTTAATAAGTTCTGAGTAGGTTGGACAGATGAAAACACAAATACAGTATTAGCTACATAAAGTAATAAAAACTAAAGTATATGCTAACTTCTTTTTGTAACTTATCAATTACTACTTAATTGAATTATAGTGGAGAATATCTTGCCCTTGACCTTAATATTCAATGATTCAAGATAGGAGCATTGCTCTGAGGACGAGAAACATGCGCTCCTTCTCAGGATGCTATAGCCCTCCAGGGAGAAACAGCCTCTAGTTGGAGCCACGAATCTGCCTTGAGGACATTAATACAGGTCAGTCCCCAATGGCATGTGCATCAAGAGAAAATAAGAGTACATGTCAGCTTGCAGTTATTGGTGCAGAAATAAAAAATTATATGTAGATAGTTAAGCTCCCACCAAGCCTATGATGCCTAGTATAGGTTCCTGGGACCACAGTACATGAGTGTGCCTTGCGTATGTGTGATGGCAGGGAGATCACAGGACATAGATGAGCCACTATATTGGCTGTATTTATTTGGAAATTTATTCTCCTATCCACTAGGGGATCTTTCTGGGGCTGAGTGTGCCAACTGCTTGTGCTCCTGGCACTGCCTTCTCCAGGGAAGACAAGACAGCTCCATGCTGCCATACTTGGTGTCTTTGAAAAGGGAATGAGAACTGCCAAGTGACAGACAGTGAAGGAGCCAGCTTACTAATTAAGGCCTTTGTATTAGAAACAGATGCTTTTAACTCCCAGGGCAATCAGGGATACTTAGGAGTAGTCTGAACTCTTTAAATACAACAACAGTGACCTGTTTGGGGGAAAGTCCTGATTAAGTTCCTCAGAAACTCCTTATGTCTTCGTATAAACTGCATGCCCATCTGTCCCTCTGTACTATGGATGAGCCAAGATCCATGACTGATAGATGACAAGGGTAGGAGATGTCATGTGTAGGTTTCTTACCTCCTTGAATAATCTTGGTTGTTAAATAGCTTGGGGCAGTTAGATACAGCAGGCA